>NC_069501.1:325716036-326016036 GCF_027579735.1 Bombina bombina | reverse complement strand
AGTGTGCTGGATCCATCATCTGTAATCTGTCCTAAAGGGATTTCCCCTTCTTGTATCCTATTCGTGGTGCCATCATATCCTTAAAGGTAAGTGTCTCATCACTCTGAAGAATTTCCCAATTCCGTCTTATAATCCAATTGAATTCATTCTTGTCTGCAGTGTACGTAGTGGTGAAGGTTAACCTCTTTTTGCAGTCGTCTTTCCCCTTAGTAGTAGCCTTCATTTGAATCAATCCTAGCTGCTCATTGAGGGCTTTCTTTTTATAGCCACGTTCAATGAAACCTTATTGCATTTCACTGAGTTGCATATTGGCATTATCATTTCGAGTGTTGTTCCTCTTGACACGCATGAACTGCGATTTAGGGAGTGCCTTTTTAAGTGCCGGTGGATGACAGCTGGACACCTCGAGTAACGAATTTCTGTCAGTAGGTTTCTTATATAGAGTTGTTTGTAAGCTATTGTTCTCTTTATATATTTTTAAATCAAGGAACTCAATAACCTCTCCACTCCAGTTCATCTTAAACTTTAAGGATTGATGTAGTTGATTCAGTTCTTCAAACCATTCCTAAAGTGCTGTAGGACTCCCTCTCCATATAATGAGGTCATCAATGTACCTTCTGTAGGCTACTATGCTAGGGTTTTTAAAGACATGATCATTACTGTCATTCAGTATTTTTCCTTAGAACTTTTATGTTACATCTATGTTTGTCTTCATTCCATTGAATGTGGTGTCCCCTGCTCTTGTTATATGTGGTCTCCTGTGTCGTCTATGAGCTCTTTGTGCTCATTGTATTTGTATTTATGGATTTTTAATTTACTATTTTTTATATTTATTTTTATGTTTATTTTTTTTTTGTCTTTATTTATTTTTGTTTTTTATTTTTTGTTTCCGTATTGTGTCTTTATTATTTTTTATTTCTCTTTTTTACCTTTCTATTATCTTTATTTATTTACATTTATTTTATTTCTTATATTTAGTTTCTATGTATTTCTATGTATTTCTAGTCTGAAGAAGGGGATGTAAAGTTCCCGAAACGTTACACTTGTCACAGTTAATTTGATCTTTAAATACCCAGTGAGTGCAAGTTTTCATTGCTATTACTATATATATATATATATATATATATATATATATATATATATATATATATATATATATATATATAAAACAAAAAAGAGCAAATATGCAGCACTGTAAAGCCAATTCAAATCCAATTTGTCAAGTGCACAGGAAAAAAAGGGGTCCTGCAGCCCCTAGGGTATAGACAAAGCAAAAATAATATCCCTGGCACGGTTTCTTTAGGATAACATCCTTTATTGAAGTTTCAAATAATAAAACAACAGCTATGTTTTGGGCCTGCATAGCCCTTACTCATGCTGTGGAATACAGGTGAACAGCCTTAATTTATAGCACCTGTGGTTAACAATTTAACTCTTACTTATCATGTATATATCATCCTCTCTAGGGTATGCTGCCATCTAGTGGATGTTAAAGGTAGGTACTCCACCTGTAGATTACAATAAAATTTTTTTTAAAAACAATTCTCCAATATTTACGCTTAATTTGCAAGGTCTTAGTCAAATGTAGAGAAAAAATACACATAAATACAAAAAATATTAACAAACAAAAAGTGTTTTTTACAAAAACAAATGTAAATTATAATGCTTGTTTAAACCAATCGGATGTAAAGTGCCCAGGTGGTGTACCCACCATAACTCTCTTTTTTTTCAAAAGGAGTTCCCTATTACCTCTTCTCCTGAGTTTTGGGATGTGATCTATCACCTGAAATCTTAATTGGCTGACTGTATGTCCCGCCATGGTATAATGGGCAGACACTGGCAATGTCATGTCTTTGTTTGTGATACTGGATTTATTGGTACTAATCCTGTCCCTTAACGGGGCAAATATTTTCCCCTACATAGCCACGCCCATATGGGTATTTAAGGAGATATACCACATACTCTGTATCGCATGTATAGAATCCTTTAATCTCCCTTTTTTTGTCATTAATGTAAGCAATATACTTCCCTTTAATCATTGAATTACATTGCGCACAACCTAGGCAGGGGTATGTGCCTTTCTTATGAGTGGTCAAATAATATCTGCTGCCCCTAACATCGCCGACACCTACATAATGTTATTAACCCCTAATCTGCCGCTCCCAATATTGCCGCCACCTTAATAAAGCTATTAACCCCTAATCTGCCGCTCCCGATATTGCCGCCACTATACTAAAGTTATCAACCCCTATTCACCTGCACCCCAACATCGCCCGCACTATAATAAATCTATTAACCCATATTCTGCCGCTTCCCGACATCTCCACCATTAAATAAAGTTATTAACCCCTAAACTTCTGGCCTCCCACATCACTACCACTAAATAAACCTATTAACCCCCACATTGCAACAACCTAAATTAAATATTAACCCCTAAACCTAACCCTAAACCTAACGTAACCCTAACCCCCTCTAACTTTAACATAATTAAAATAGAGCTAAATTAAAGTTACAGTTATTAACTAAATAATACCTATTGAAAAATAAATACCTGTGAAATAAAACCTAACCTAGCTACAATATAACTAATAGTTTTATTGTAGCTAGCTTAGGTTTGATTTTTATTTCACAGGTAAGTTTGTATTTATTTTAAAAGTGAAAATACAACCGCTACAGCTTACGGTCACTTGAAAAATGCGTTGTTGTGGGTTGATGACATCATCTGCCAGCAAGCGTTGTTTGCCACAGCCCTCAGTGCTCTATCTGTGCAAGGTGCAAAGCCAAAAGATGCAAGAACCAGCTGCCAATAGCAACAACAAGAAAGAGGCTGCACAACAGATCCAAATTAATAACACAGGTTTATTTGTGTAAATTAAACCTTGACAGACATGGACAAGAAGGTAGTCTGACATGTTTCACACCCCTAGTGGCGCTTCATCAGAGACTCAAATGTTGTGTACAACAACCATCTTTAAATAGGGCTCCGATTGCCCTCACATTTGCCAATACATAACGAAATTAAAAGTACATACAGACAACTTTAAAAACAGAAGATAATACACATCATCAACAGTGTTATCATACCAGATATCTACATTTTAATTATACTGAAGAACATATTTTGGAGATAATTTACTAGGTACATGATAAAGTATCACATATTATTTGTCTCATTCAAATTTTAATTATGCTAATATTTGAGAAAAATATGCCTATATATATCATTATAAATGCTATGGGTCAAATCCTTCATTACATTGCTTCCCCATGATAGCGGTAAAAATATATATAAATATCAGCATCCCAATCCTAATGCTGATATCCTAAACAGTTATTAGCTCCAATGGGTAAACAATGATAGTTACATATCATTAGACTGATGTTTTCCTTACTTTATATAGCAACTATGTATCCAACACCTAAAACAGGGGTAATGATTTATTCAATTATAATATTCTGAAAAAGTTAGTGTGAAAACACATACCCCTAAGAAACAATTTATAATGAATAAAAGTTTGAACATATAATTGAAGATATATATTAACAACACATTTTGCCCAGATCCCACAGGGCAAATTTTCTTGCAGCCTAAATCTAGACAAAATAACTTATGTCCCACTCTTTATTTAAACCAAGTGGAACTCTCGTTTTTAACTTAAAAATCCAATAGAGTTCTTTTTTGTCTAGTATCTTGTATTTATTGCCCCCTCTAACTGGCATCTGAGATAGGTCTATGGCTTTAATCAAGAAAACATCAGTCTAATAATATGTAACTATCATTGTTTACCCATTGCGTACCTTGCATTGAAGATTCAGTATACGGCGGAGACCGTATGAAGAGGATGCTCCGCGCCAGATGTCTTCAGGATGGGCCCGCTCCGTGCCACCGGGATGAAGATAGAAGACGCCGCCTGGATGAAGATAAAAGATCCTGCCTGGATAAAGATGGAGCCGCCTGGATGAAGATGGAGTCTCCAGGACGAAGATCCTTCAAGCGGGACTTCAGCAACTGTAAGTGGATCTTCAGGGGTTAGTGTTGTTTAAGGTTTGGACTTTTTGTAAAATAGCTAAATGCCATTTTCAGGGCAATGCAAAGGAGCTAAGTGCCCTTTTAATGGCAATGCCCATACCAATGCCCTTTTCAGAGCAATGGGTAGCTTAGGTTTTTGTTAAAGTTAGGTTTTTTTTATTTTGGGGGGTTGGTTGGGTGGTGGGTTTTACTTTTGGGGGGGGTCTTTGTATTTTTTTTTTACAGGTAAAAGAGCTGTTTTACTTAGGGCAATGCCCTACATAGGCATGTAGCTTATTGTAGGCTAGGTTTTTTTATATTTTGGTTGGGCTTTTTTATTTTTATAGGGCTATTAGATTAGGTGTAATTCTTTTTTATTTTTGATAATTTTGTTTGTTATTTTTCATAATTTAGTGTTTGTTATTTTTTGTAATTTAGTCTTTTTTATTTTTTGTAATTAGTGTGTTAGTGAGTAGTGTTAGGATTTTTTAATGTGTATTTTAGTTTTATTTAATTGGTAGTTAGTTTAATTTTAGTTTAATAGTTATATTATTTTTTTTTTAAACTTATTTGATTAATTTTAAGGTAATACAACAGAACAAAATAGTATTCATATTTACATTCTAGTCAACATTAAATAAAATTAAAATAGAACAGCGACAGGTGCATACAAAATCATGATAATATAACACATTTATCAAAACATAGTACTTTATATATGCATCATCTCTTCATGTATACTTCTTGAAGCCATTAATCAATTTCACGATTTCATACAATTAACAGAGGCCAAATAGGTACAGTCTAAGTGGAAGGAGAAAAAAAAAAGTTAGTTTAAACTTAGTTTTTTTTAATTTAAGATAGGGAAATTGTAATTTTTTTGTTTTGAAAAATAGTTTTTTTATTTTGATTAACAACAATAACAGCAATATCAGGTATACAATTAACAGTGATAAACAGTGCAATATTTTCAATATACCATTTTTTAACAAAGTATACACATCCATTGGGAGGTTATCTGGATGACAAAATCCACTGTCCATAGGTATCTAAGACTCCTCCCGGAATACCCGGGAGGGACTAACAAGAACCAACTATTGTAAGACAAGACAAACAATTCGAAGCAAACAGTCTCATTTCCGATTTCCGTTTGTCTAAGTGCATTAACATTGTACAGATATGACAAAATTAAGAGAAAAAGAAAAAAGAACATAAAAAAACTGTTCTTACCAGCATTAACATTTAACCATTGTTAGTTCTAATATAGAATAATAAGTTGACCTCTATGTCCGTGCTGAGCGAAATATAAATAAGAAAAAAGAAAAGAAAGAAAGAAAAAAATAAGGGGGGAGGAAGGGGATGCGGGACGGTTTCATTCAAAGGGATGGGGGGAGGGAAGGTGGGGGGATGGGTAATTGGAAGCACTCACAGGGTTGTGAGGTATCATGGGTGAAAGAGCAGATAAGGTTTATAACTGAGCTTTATTCAGGGCCATACTCCCAGATCATAATCTGGAGGTCCTCAGAACCATGTATGTGGGAAACATATGATTCAATCATCTATTCTTTCAAAGCTCAGAATATCCACCACCTGCTCCCAGGAGAGCGTGGTCTGTTGGAGCCACATCCTAGCCAGAGCTAGTTTTATTGCTAGGAATAGGTATATACAGAATATCTTCTGTGGTAGCGTCAAATATGCAGGTAGCATATGGAACATGCCCATGCTTGGAGACAACTGTATTGGGATACCTTTCATGATACAGTACTGGGCTGCTTTTTGCCAGAGGGTTTGGATTTGTGGACATGTCCACCAAATATGTAGTGGAGTCCCCAGTGCATCACATCCTCTCCAGCACTTAGGAGAGTTAATGGGTGAGATCTTAAACAGGCGCAGAGGCGTCATATGCCATTGTAGTAATATTTTGAGGAACAGCTCATATAGAGTTGTACAATGAACCACTTTTTTTGGTTAGTTGTGTTGCGGTCTTCCATTGTTGTGGTTCATATGTAAGAGCTAAGGATGTTTCCCAGTGTCTTATTGGGGAAGATTTATAAAAAAGAGGAGGATTCACAAGATCTAGGTATGAAGTCGAAAGCAGCCTTGTTGAAGGAGACGCCTCGTCCCATCTAACTTCTCACTTAGTTTTAGCTCTCAAGGGGCTTTTAACAAATCCCCATGATTTGAGATAGCTACGCAGCCTCCAAAATTTGAAGTGTAAGATGGTAGGTGGATTGAACTTCCGAATAAATGCTTGGGAGGTTAACAGACTATCCCCTTCAAAAAAGTCTGCCACCCTGGTTAAGCCTAGATTAGCCCACAGATTTGGGTGGGTGTCAGGTAAAGTTAGTAACAGCCCTCTGAGCGTATGGGATGGTGACGGATGTGGAGCAATAGATACTAAATTATGTATTTTGTCCCAAAACTTTAAATTAGATGCCACAATGTAATTAAGCGAGAGGGCGGGTGGTCTGGTATGCTTGGGGAGCCATATTAGATCTTGCAAGGCAAACCCCGTCGGAATAGCTGCGTGTTCAATCTCGGCCCATCTACTCTGCGCGGTCGAACCCCATTGAGTCACTTGTGACAATTTAGCTGCTTCGTGGTATCTCAAGATGTTGGGAGCTGCCGCCCCCCCCAGCTAGTACAGGCTGTTGTAAAGTACTGGTAGCTACTCTAGGAGCTTTATTGCGCCAAATAAACCTGTTACAGTGCTGTTGGAACTTATGAATCGTAGCTCTGGGGATTGGGATGGGCAGGGATCTGAAAAGATAGGTCAGTTTTGGGAGGAGGCTCATTTTAAAAGCTGCTATGCGTCCAAGCCAGGATAAAGAGGGAACATTCCATGTATTAGTGGACGTTGCAATGGTAGATAATAGAGGAGAGAAGTTTAAGTCAATAATGGTCGATATGTTATGTGAGAGATATACACCTAAGTGTTTAATGTGTGATGTGGACCATTGAAATTTATATTTATTTTTCAGTGTGCTAAGGGTGTTCTCTTGGATATTTATAGTATACGCTTCTGTTTTGGATACATTGAGTTTATAATAACTAACTAGAGCAAACTTCTCTAATAGAGAGAACAGATGGGGTAAAGAGGTAAGAGGATCAGATACTAGAACCGTCAGATCGTCCATGAAAAGTGCTATTTTCTGCTCTACATGGTGTATTTCCACACCTTTGATCTGTGGGTTGGAGCGAATGGCTGTAGCCAAAGGTTCCATTATGAGAGTAAATAAAAGAGGTGACAACGGGCACCCTTGTCTGGTACAATTGGTTATGAAAAACGGTTTCGAACAGAATCCTAATCCCTTGACTTTTGCAGATGGGTTTGAGTACAGTGCTGCTATAGTTGTGATAAATGATGATGGGAATCCAAACCTCCGCAGTACCGCAAACATATATTCCCAGCCCACCCTGTCGAAGGCCTTTTCAGCGTCCAACGACAGGGTGACACAGGGCAAGTGTAATCTGTGAGCCTCAAAATAGACATTCAACAGTCATCTTGTGTTATCAGGGCCTTGGCGTCTTAAAACAAAACCCACCTGGTCGGGGTCAACCAGGGTGGGTAGAAGAGTGTTAAGGCGTGAAGCTATTATTTTAGCATATAGCTTAACATCAAGGTTTAGCAGCAATATGGGTCTATAGCTCTCACACATCGTGAGATCTTTCCCTTGTTTCGGAAGTGTGATTATAACCGCTTGTAAAAAACTCGGTTGGGAAAGTGTCTCTGAAACTTGCCAGCCTGAAGAAACACACTAAAATGGGAATTAGCTGTGTTTGAATTTTTTTGTAAAATACGTCTGTGAATCCATCTGGCCCTGGTAATTTAAAATCCTTAAGAGACTTAATAGCCGTCTTGACCTCCAGAGCAGAGACAGGGTTTTGCAGGATGTCTGCCTGATCTTGGGAAACCTGAGGAAGATTTAAGGAGGTAAGGAAGTCATCAATGACATTGGAGACTGGAGGAGGGAGTGTATCGTCCTTCTTTAAATTATAGAGGGAAGCATAGTATTTTGCAAAGGTATCCCGATATATTTTGGCTTGGTAACATTTTGTTCCCCTACTTTCAATGCAGCTATACGTGCTGCTGCCGTCCTCTGTCGCAACTTATTAGCGAGTAGCCTATCGGCTTTATTGCCTTTATGATAATAGATTTCTTTAAGCCTGAGAAGCCTCTCTGCCGACGTTTCATTTTCCAGTCAGACTATCTGAGCTTTGATGTCTACTAGCTTTTTAAGGAGTTGGGGTGAAGGGTTAGTTTTATGATCAACTGTTATTTTACGTAAGCTCGTTAAGAGCTGTGCCAAAGTATCCCCTCTACGTTTCTTCAAAGCTGACGCAATCCTTATAAATGAGCCTCAGATATACGCTTTTAATGAGGCCCACAGAGTAAAATCATCTTAGTAATGGAGGCCACAGTCTCCGGAGAGGAGAATAGATGAGGGGACAGGCGCCAAATTGGGGAGTGTTGTAATTCCACTGAGGAATGTAAGGTAATATGAACCGGGTCGTGGTCTGACCAGGGGCATTGGGGGATTCACAACCTAGCTACATTGTCCAAAAGTCCTGGGTCGCAAAAAAAAATTAGTCTATTCGCGAGTATGAATGGTGTACTGAGGAAAAATAGATGTAATCACATGCAGATGCGTGAAGGGCACGCCATATATCAAACAGGTTAAATTGATACATTAGATTCCGAAATTTATGTGATAACTCAATTACGGGCTTAGCCGGTTTACAGGTCACAGTTGACTTCCTATCCACATATGGGTCCCAGACAATGTTAAAATCTCCGGCAATGAGCAGAAGGCCTTGGCGCAGAGACTCCAGTTTCTGAAGGAACCTACGCAACATTCAAATGTGTTGCTTGTTGGGGCCATAGTATGAGGCTAGGGTGTAGGTGGCACCATCCAACGTACAAACAATGATTATGTATCTACCCTGAGGGTCAGATTCAATAAAAAAACATCCTTATGAGTAAGGATAGCTGTCCCTCTAGACTTGTGAGAAGCTGGCAGCCTCAACAACCGGGAACAGCTTAGATTGGATACTGATTTTTGTACCTTTCACCCAGTGGGTTTCCTGCACGAAAACCAGGTGGTCTCTAGCTCTAGCCAAGGATTGGAGAAAAATGCTGCGTTTGGTTGGGGAATTAAGCCCCCTCACATTTTGGGTCACACCGTTGTATGGCATACTTCCTCAATGTGGTTTACTCCTGTCACTATACGGGAGGACGTTTAGGGAGGAGGGTCAGGAGGGTGGGAAATATGGGAGGAAGGGTGGAGGGAAGAAGAGAGAAAAAAAAAAGAAAAAAAAAGGGCTAAGCGAAGCTCAGATACAACAGGGCTAAAAGCGCTCAACACAAATCTCTACAACAATGGTAGAAAAATTTAAGATCAAACAAATAAATGCTGTATTTGTTAAAGATAAACCGCGTATGTAGCCTCTGAAATGTAATTCAGAGTACTTTAAGGGGGGGGGGGGAGATATGTACCTGCAAACAGTATGCAGTGTTAACTCAGCACATGGGAAGAGAAAGAGAGGTAGATCAGATAGACAATAAAGAGGTAGAAGAGAAGAAGAGGAGAAAAAAGAAAGAGGGAGAGGGGGAGGAGAGGATTTCCGGACCCTGGGGTAGAGAGAGAAGAAAAAAAGAAAAAAAAGGGAGGGGGAGGGGGATAGGGGAAGCCAAGCTACACCAGGACCGAGGAGGTGTAAAAAGGCTTAAAGTACCTTAGCAGAATGTATGAGTGCTGAACTAATTTTAGCAGAGAAGTAGATAGATATGGCAGGCTACATGAGCAGTACACATAGCGCAAATGAGCATAACTGAATATTACAACAGCAATAATATGACAACCCTTAATGAAACATTCGGTTACAGTGAAGCCTGCACATTATTGATCAATATTATAGTATATAAAACATTTATGGAACATGGATAACCACTATCAATACAACAAAAACCTCACTGTGCATAAATAAGACCTGGAGTATGTAGGTAACTTGTATCGACACCTAACCTCTGCGGCCAGGGGGGGGGGTAGAAGGGAGAGAGAAAAAAAAAAAAGGGGGAAGAAGCCCCAGCCGCATAAGCATTACAGGTAATATAATTGAACACAGTACATGGCTATCGCAGTAACTGGTGTATCAAAGTATTATTAACATATCTGGATATAATCATATTTTAACATTTCAAACCAAAAACTACAGTGCATAAAACGGTCATGTAACATAAGTAATAGTAGGGTACCGTTACGTGCAAAACTAGATGATCAGTAACATAACAAGAGTAGTACCGTGTTTGGCCCACCTTAGAACCTAGAGGTCCAATAGTCACTTAAGGAGCTGTATGGCTAAGCGAAAGAGTATCTACAGTTTGTCTTCCCTTCTATCATCCACAAAGTCTCCTGGATTTTATAACCAATACATAAGGGGGTGGCAAGTCGAGGCTAGGCCTTTGGGTCTAACTATAGAAGTTGTAAGGTTATACAACGACATCGCTCTGGGAGCTCTATATCACTATGGCTTGTATATCCACAACTTCATACATTGTTATTGGTATCTAGGAGTAATATAAGCATCTCAAATTGGGAGTTATGGTAGGAAGTTATCCCATCCTCTCATACACCCTCTAAAGTGAGAAATATTAGGAGTGATAATTGTGTAGTGAGGGCGTTATAGGTAATGACTGGTATCTTTATGGTGTAACTTCGAAATAGCTGTGACTCTCCTCCCCCCTCCCATTGAGGGTAGACCTGCCAGAAAGTAGAAGACTTGTGGGTTATATATGAATATACGGTTGTCAAAATTAAAATGGTGTAAACCCCTATATCAGAAGGGCATAGTAACACATCTAAGACATATACCATCTGTAGATACACTCTAATCCAAAAGATAGGATAATATAAGATTTAAACAACACAAGCTGAGGCCAGGCACATGACCTACAGGGGAAACAAAACAAAACATAACAGACAAGGTAGGGACAAGGGAAACAAGATGGGAACAAGAAAAAATATGCCAGACAAATAATCAGGGAAACACACAAGGAGGAACAAACAGCAACAACAACAAAAAACAAAAAAAAAAAGGAAGGTCCGTTTACTTACACTGCCTCACTTAAAACATTATAGTGGAGAGTGGAGAGTGGCAAGACTCTATTAAAGGAGGTAACATACAGTCTTAGTAGGGTAGCATATTAGACACACATTTTAACAAACATATTACCCATTATATCGTCTCTACTTAACCATCCTCTTCTTCTTGAGCTTGGTTTGGAGCAACAGAGTTCTTGGAGTTCCTTTGTGGGAGCGGGTCCCACTGAGGGACCAATGGGTCCAAAGAGCTTGGTGATGGGTCTTGGTGTGCTGGTTCGGATCTCCATAGCTTCATGAGATGCTGGCTTTGTTCCATTGTGGTAACAACATGTTGTTGATTATTTCTAAAAACAAAGAGTCTGGTCAGGTGACCCCATCTATATTTAACACCTTGGGCTCTGAGGAATTTGGTGAATTCTCCAAACAGCTTTCGCTGCTGCAGAGTATGGAAGTACAGGTCTGCAAAGTAGTTAATATCCTTAAATTGATCCGGAAGGGAAGGTTTGGCAAAGGAAGCTCTGACTAACTGTTCCTTATATGTAAAGACATGTAGTCTCACTATAGTGTCCCTTGGTTTATCAGAAGCCACACTTCTAGGGTGCAGGGCCCTATGGGCCTGATCAATGAGCCCCTCATTTGGAGTAGATAGTGGTGCTAAACAGCCAAAAAACTCAGACAAAAAGGCGACCAGGTCACCCGGTGCCACACTCTCAGGGATCCCCCGTAGGTGCAAATTATTACAGCGGGATCGGTCTTCGATATCTGCCATTTTGTTTTCTAATGCACTAAGTTGCTCCGCTAGACTTTGAGCATAAGAAAGAAGATTAGCCTTGTCTACCACTAAATCCTCTTGTTTCCTCTCTACAGTATCCAGGCGCTCTGAATTAGAATTTAAATCACGTCTTAGTTCTGACAGAGAAGCAGTGATCTGAGTCTGAAAGGATGTGTGGTGCGCCCCGAGTAAGGACTGTAAGGATGTTAAAATAAAAGTAGGAGTCACAGTTGTTGGGACAGCATCTTGCAGAGCCCTGAGGGTAGTGGCCACCGTATCAGACTTAGATGTAGACATGGTTGAGCTGTCTTGTGAGTCTTCATTTGCAGATGGTGAAACAGGGTGAAAGTGATCTGCCACTGTTCTCTTGAGCCCTGTAGCTGGTTTAGGCTTTCTTTTTGTAGATTGTGCCATGGGTATAATTTTAGGATAAATAATAAGACCACATACAACAGTAGTAGGTTTGAACAAAAATAGGTGAAGCGTGAGATGTGAGTCAGTGAAATACAACGGGGGCCAGTGGCCTGCGGTCCCCCCTCTCCCAGCAAGTAGTGCCTTTAGCACATCATGTGCACAGTGTGCTAGTGTTTAACACAAGAATGTGTAATTGAGTTGTAGATATCCCTTAATCCAATCCTATCCACAGTACTATGGAATTTTATTAGGTCCTCAATTCAAAGGATCCGGATAGCAAAGAGCAAACACCACTATCCATAAGTACACTCACGGACAAAGTAAATCCATGTGTTCCACATAAAGTTACATTCAGTTTGCAGTCTTTACACTCTAAGGGATTCCTCTCTTGCACTATATCCCACTATTTAGTAAGTGAATAGGAAAGTCAATTAGGCATCTCCTAACCCTTTATTTGAAAGCGTGTTGTGGTGTCAATGAGGTTACCACGCAACCAGAGGGTCTGCACTGTGTGCTGCAGCGGTGAAGAAGGGAAAATGGCGACTCGCGCCAAAACAAATGTTCCAGACTACAGCTATAGGTAGGAGGTAGTGTCTCGTATATTCCTGCAAAAGTAGTGGTTGCAGTGTGGAGAGGTATGTGGCTTGGTGTCTACTAGCAGGTGGGTTGGTATGTTGGAAATTTTAATATAAAGTTAGGGGGCATTAGGTTTAGGGGTTACTAGTTTAAATTAGCTTATTGCAATGTGAAGGGATTTCGGTTTAGGGGTTAATAGGTTTATTTAGTATATTTCGTTGTGGGGGCTTTCGGTTTAGGGGTTAATAGGTTTATTATAGTGAATTAGAGGTTAACAACTTTACTATAGTTGGGGCGATGTGGGCTGACGGAAGATTAGAGGTTAATAATATTTAAATAGTGTTTGCGATGTGGGAGGACAGGGGTTTAGGGGTTAATAACTTTAGTATAGTGGCGGCAATGTTGGGGAGCGGCAGATTAGTGGTTAATAATTTTTATTAGTGGTAGTGATGTCGGGAGCGGCAAATTAGAGGTTAATACATTTAATTTAGTAAGGTTAATTTCAAAAAAGAAAAAAAAATTGACAAAAAGATGCATCTAGGTAGCACTTTTCACTCCCTTTATATATTGGATAACATCAAATTCACAGGGGTATGGTTCAGTAGTGTTTTAAAAATGAACTTTTATTAGGAACATTAAAAACATACAACACAAACAAAATGTATGTTTAAAAAACACAAATAGATTAATTACTTCACAGGTTATAAATTATAAACAATTGAGAGATCCTAATCTTGGTAACTAAAGTAGTGTGCCCTAGTGGTCTGATTCTAAATACTCAAACAATTGGTCTCTATTGGGTGTTAGCAGCTGGACTTACTATATAACATCTAAGGGTCAATATTTTCCACAAAAAGTATAGATGTTCTAAGAGTTCAATTTTATGTTTGTTTGTACTGTCCAATCACCTTTGAACTCAATATGGAAGAGATTTTCATATACTTAGACAATGTAATCCAAAGGGTATACCTATATATTAGGATTATATACACTCCAACACTGTGTCTGTACTGGGAGTTTGCAACTGGATTTAATATATTGGGGGATGGTTATCAACGTGTCTACTTTTCCTGCCTTTGCCGGCCCAATACGCCCGCCTAAGCTCGCCTCACATTGCCGCCGCGGACCTGCAAAAATTTGCCTAAGTTATCAAAAAAGCTGTCAAAAAGCCGTGCACCAAGTACGAGGCGATGAGCAGCGGACTGTGAGAGTTATCACTCATCCGATCTCGCTGCTCTTTGGCTTCTTTACAGCTTTATTGCTAGCCTGTCACTAAGCACTCACACTAACTACACTGTTCTACCCCCTATACCGGCGCCCCCGGAGCCTCCCGCAACTAAATAAAGTTACTAACCCCTAAACCGCCACTCCTAGACCCCGCCGCAACTCTTATAAATATATTAACTCCTAAACCGCCGCTCCTAGACCCCGCCGCAACTCTTATAAATGTATTAACCCCTAAACCGCCGCTCCCGGACACCGCTGCCACCTACATTATACCTAGTAACCCCTATCCTGCCCCCCCTATACCATCGCCCTCTATAATAAAGTTATTAACCCCTATCCTGCTGATCCCGCACCTCGCCGCAACTAAATAGTTTAACCCCTAAACCGCTGATCCCTGACCCCGCCGCAACCTATATTAAATTTATTAACCCCTATCCTGCCCCCCCTACACCGTCGCCACCTATAATAAATTTATTAACCCCTATCCTGCCCCCCACTACACCGCCGCCACTGTAATAAATTTATTAACCCCTAAACCTAAGTCTAACACTAACCCTAACACCCCCCTAACTTAAATATTAATTAAATAAATCTAAATAATATTTCTATTATGAACTAAATTAATCCTATTTAAAACTAAATACTTACCTTTAAAATAAACCCTAATATAGCTACAATATAAATAATAATTATATTGTAGCTATCTTAGGATTTATTTTTATTTTACAGGCAAATTTCAATTTATTTTAACTAGGTACAATAGCTATTAAATAGTTATTAACTATTTAATAGCTTACCTAGCTAAAATAAAGAGAAATTAACCTGTAAACTAAAAACTAACCTAAGTTACAATTACACCTAACACTACACTATACTTTAATAAATTATTCCTATTTAAAACTAAATACTTACCTGTAAAATAAACCCTAAGATAGCTACAATGTAATTAATAATTACATTGTAGCTATCTTAGGATTTATATTTATTTTACAGGTAACTTTGTATTTATCTTAGCTAGTTAGAATACTTATTAAATAGTTATTAACTATTTAATAACTACCTAGCTAAAATAAATACAAAATTACCTGTAAAATAAATCCTAACCTAAGTTACAATTAAACCTAACACTACACTATCATTAAATGAATTAAATAAATTAACTACAAATAACTACAATTAAATACAATTACATAAACTAACTAAAGTACAAAAAATAAAAAAAGCTAAGTTACAAAAAATAAAAAAATAAGTTACAAACATTTTAAAAATATTACAACAATTTTAAGCTAATTACACCTAATCTAAGCCCCCTAATAAAATAACAAAGCCCCCCAAAATAAAAAAATGCCCTACCCTATTCTAAATTAAAAAAGTTCAAAGCTCTTTTACCTTACCAGCCCTTAAAAGGGCCTTTTGTGGGGCATGCCCCAAAGAAAACTGCTCTTTTGCCTGTAAAAGAAAAATACAACCCCCCCAACATTAAAACCCACCACCCACATACCCCTAATCTAACCCAAACCCCCCTTTAAATAACCTAACACTAATCCCCTGAAGATCATCCTACCTTTAGTCGTCTTCACTCAGCCGAGCAGCGATGGAACCGAAGAGGAGATCCGGAGCGGCAGGAGCCATCATCCAAGGGGCGCTGAAGAAATCTTCCATCCGATGAAGTGATCCTCCAGTCGGCGCTGAAGAAGTCTTCCATCCGGGCGATGTCATCTTCCAAGAGGCGCTGAAGAAGTCTTCCATCCGGGCGATGTCATCTTCCAAGAGGCGCTGAAGAAGTCTTCTATCCGGGCGATGTCATCTTCCAAGCGGGGTCTTCAATCTTCATCGCGGAACATCCTTCTTTACCGACGGACTACCGACGAATGAAGGCTCCTTTAAGGGACGTCATCCAAGATTGCGTCCCTTCAATTCCGATTGGCTGATAGGATTCTATCAGCCAATTGGAATTAAGGTAGGAAAAATCTGATTGGCTGATTGAATCAGCCAATCAGATTCAAGTTCAATCCGATTGGCTGATCCAATCAGCCAATCAGATTGAGCTCGCATTCTATTGGCTGTTCCGATCAGCCAATAGAATGCGAGCTCAATCTGATTGGCTGATTGGATCAGCCAATCGGATTGAACTTGAATTTGATTGGCTGATTCAATCAGCCAATCAGATTTTTGCTACCTTAATTACGATTGGCTGATAGAATCCTATCAGCCAATCGGAATTGAAGGGACGCCATCTTGGATGACGTCCCTTAAAGGAGCCTTCATTCGTCGGTAGTCCGTCGGTAAAGAAGGATATTCCGCGTCGGGGGGATGAAGATTGAAGACCCCGCTTGGAAGATGACATCGCCCGGATAGAAGACTTCTTCAGCGCCTCTTGGAAGATGACATCGCCCGGATGGAAGACTTCTTCAGCGCCGACTGGAGGATCACTTCATCGGATGGAAGATTTCTTCAGCGCCCCTTGGATGATGACTTCTGCCGCTCTGGATCTCCTCTTCGGTTCCATCGCTGCTCGGCTGAGTGAAGACGACTCAAGGTAGGATGATCTTCAGGGGATTAGTGTTAGGTTATTTTAAGGGGGGGTTTGGGTTAGATTAGGGGTATGTGGGTGGTGGGTTTTAATGTTGGGGGGGTTGTATTTTTCTTTTACAGGCAAAAGAGCTGAATTCTTTGGGGCATGCCCCACAAAAGGCCCTTTTAAGGGCTGGTAAGGTAAAAGAGCTTTAAACTTTTTTAATTTAGAATAGGGTAGAGCATTTTTTTTATTTTGGGGGGCTTTATTTTATTAGGGGGCTTAAATTAGGTGTAATTAGCTTAAGAGTGTTGTAATATTTTTTAAATGTTTGTAACCTATTTTTTTATTTTTTTGTAACTTAGCTTTTTTTTTTTGTACTTTAGTTAGTTTATGTAATTGTATTTAATTGTAGTTATTTGTAGTTAATTTATTTAATTTATTTAATGATAGTGTAGTGTTAGGTTTAATTGTAACTTAGGTTAGGATTTATTTTACAGGTAAATTTCTCTTTATTTTAGCTAGGTAAGCTATTAAATAGTTAATAACTATTTGATAGCTATTGTACCTAGTTAAAATAAATTGAAAGATGCCTGTAAAATGAAAAAATTAATCCTAAGATAGCTACAATATAATTATTATTTATATTGTAGCTATATTAGGGTTTATTTTAAAGGTATTTAGTTTTAAATAGGATTAATTTAGTTCATAATAGAAATATTATTTAGATTTATTTAATATTTAAGTTAGGGGGGTGTTAGGGTTAGTGTTAGACTTAGGTTTAGGGGTTAATAAATTTATTACAGTGGCGGCGGTGTAGTGGGGGGCAGGATAGGGGTTAATAAATATATTATAGGTGGCAACGGTGTAGGGGGGGCAGATTAGGGGTTAATAAATTTAATATAGGTTGCGGCAGGGTCCGGGAGCGGCGGTTTAGGGGTTAAACTATTTATTTAGTTGCGGCGAGGTGCGGGATCGGCAGGATAGGGGTTAATAACTTAATTATAGAGGGCGGCGGTATAGGGGGGGCAGGATAGGGGTTACTAGGTATAATGTAGGTGGCGGTGGGCTCCGGGAGCGGCGGTTTAGGGGTTAATACATTTATTATAGTTGCGGTGGGGTCAGGGAGCGGCGGTTTAGGGGTTAATATGTATAGAGTAGCTTGCAGTGGGCTCCAGGAGCGGCGGTTTAGGGGGTAGTACATTTATTTAGTTGCGGCGGTGTAGGGGGGACAGATTAGGGGTGTTTAGACTCGGGGTACATGTTAGGGTGTTAGGTGTAGACAGCTCCCATAGGAATCAATGGGATATCTGGCAGCAGCGAACATGAACTTTCGCTATGGTCAGACTCCCATTGATTCCTATGGGATCCGCCGCCTCCAGGGTGGCGGTTTGTAAACCAGGTATGCTGGGCCGGAAAAGTGCCGAGCGTACCTGCTAGTTTTTTGATAACTAGCAAAAGTAGTCAGATTGTGCCGCACTTGTGCAGAACATCTGGAGTGACGTAAGAATCGATCTGTGTCGGACTGAGTCCGGCGGATCGAAGTTTACGTCACAAAATTCTACTTTTGCCGGTCTCTAGCCTTTGATAACTAAGGCGAATCAGCCTCGCCACAAATACGCTGCGGAATTCCAGCGTATTTGAGGTTGACGGCTTGATAACTAGGCCCCATTGTGTTTTGTTGTCAATAATTTTTCACTGAAAATATAGATATTGTGGATGTTCTGTTTTGGGTTTACTTATACTTTCCAATCACATTTGGAATAATAGGGAAGAGATTTTTATATATTTATACAATAATGTATTGAATTACAAAAATGCAGTTAATCTAAATGTAAAGTGTATAATACAGTCAATCATGCTGCACATTCCCTATTTGTATCTCTTGCCTTATATCTGACAAGGAGGGATATTCCTTTGGGTTTGGCAGATTGACAGATTGTATCTGTTCTTTATCTTTAAATATTTATGATATAAGTGTTTGAAAAAAGTGGTATTGATTATATATAACACCTCTGTATTTGTAACTTGTACATTGGCACTAGGGTAATACTCCTATAAATATGTCTTCTGTATAGTGCTAAAAACCTAAATCAATCCTGGTCTTAGGATATTGAAGATATTCAAATCTGAAGGCAATGGTGAAGATTATATAATACCTTGACACTGTTGTACTTCTAATGAATGAACAGTATTATTTTTCTTTTATTATTGTTATTTAATTATGAGTGACTATCAAGTGTTGTCTACATATATATACAGCAACACTGTGAGGCTTTTGCTTAATGTTATATTTTGCCTTATAGCAGTTCATCTTCTTAAACAAGTGTATGTGTAATAAGAGATTTACTCAGTTGCATTTATGTTGTGGTACTTGTGAATGTATTGATTTATATTGTTACACACACGTTTATTAGTAACTGCTGTCACTCATTATATTGCACAAGGCAATACTGCATGTATTTAAGAAGGTTTCCAAATATTGGCTAGGTATTATTTCAGTGTCGTTTTATCAGCGGGAGTTTATAAACTGGCATTTCCGTTCCACTGTTAATGTTTTCATACTGTTGGATTGAAAAAAGTATTGTATGGTGTTATTTTAACAGGGGTATACATAAACTAGCGTTTCTATTCAGCTGTTTATAATATTTTTTTAACCACCGTGGTTTGATTCTATTAATATTTCCAACCTGCTGGGTAGGGATATTCAGTGCTAGTCATGCTTTCTATGTGTTGCAATTTTCTATTGGCTAGTCACTGAATTTTACAAAATAGAGTGTTGCTTTATCACCGGCAGTTAAGGTAACTGTGGTTTGGTAACGCTTTTGTATAATCCGAGAATTTTGGATAAATGTTAGGATTCTAATCTATTTGACTAAGAGTCAACCTTATTGCCTACACTCTTCTGTTTTAGCTGTCACCACTAATACCGGTTGCTTTCTATCATTTATCATCTATTTATTAGATTAGTGACCTCCACTAATTTAGATTGCGGAGTCTGTAACAGATATGGTGAAAGGTTTTTAGCTCAGCGGTTACATAGGATTTCTTGTACCCATATTTTAATGTTACATTTCAAATTAATTAAATTAGTTAATTTTAGAAGTCAAATCTATTTGCTGGGTTAAAATTAATTAGGGGTTGAAAGGAGTTCAACACCCTCCCTTGACATGTTTCGCCGTCTAAGTGGCAACTTTTTCGAAAGGTCGCATCAGCACTCCAGTCAAAAAAGGTTAACCAATATAACCAGACATAGCCCCCCCCTTATATTAAGTGTAGTGCTGTTGCACCCTTGTTTTTTGTTACATTTAATTTAATGTCTGCAATGCGTGAGGGCCTCGGTTTAGGGGTTAATAGGTAGTTTATGAGTGTTAGTGTACTTTGTAGCAGTTTAGTTATAACTACTGCTTTTAGATGGCGAAATGGACTCAAGCTTTTTATCCTCACCACAAAACTTGTAATGGCAGCGCTATGGAAGTCCGGGACTGACATTGCGTTACAGGTTAAAAGGCTTGCAGTACAGTATACTGACAAGACTCGTAATGGCTGCGTTGCTGTTTTAACGTTGAAATTACCATTTTTTCAGCGTTAAAATACAAACGCACAACTCATAATCTACCTGTATGCATGCAGTATCTTTTTTTTTTTAAGTATAGTATTAGTTTGAAAGGGAGATGGCTTTATTTGTTTTGTTCACATGAGTTTGGCGTTTTTGAAATGTAATTTTAGCTGATAAAATGTCACAGTGTGTGTGTTCGTAAATATTGCAGTATAGTTTTGCTTTTGGGAATAAAACTGTTAGGGTTAATGCAAACATTTTCTACAAAACTGGACATAGTATCAAAATCTTGTACTTGAAAAGATAAAGATTTATAACAAATGATTACTTAGGAGCGGGTCCTACCTTTATTCTTAACCAGGTTTACAACTGGTGATTGATTTACACACTGTGTAATATGTTTGCATGGCACTGTAATATTTCATTATACCAGGGATTATATATCAAAATGTTACTACTGCAAATTTGTAACTATGAGTTCCCAGTCTAGTTTGTCATAGCCAAATATCTCATTGTACAAGATGTCAACATTCAGCTGTGCAAATGCAGAAATGATTGAGATTGTGTATTTTATAAGTTCATGGTATTTTCAAACCAATGAACAGGATACATATTGTCATTGCCTTAAAGAAACCTAAAACCCCAAATTTGTCTTTTATGATTCAGATAAAGAATACAATTTTAAACAACTTTCCAATTTACTTATAATATCTTATTTGCTTTATTAACTTTGTATCCTTTGTGGAAGAAGCAGCAGTGCACTACTGGGAGCTAACCAAAAGCCAATGACAAGAGGCATATATATGCAGGCATCAATCAGTAGCTCCTAAGTCTACCTAGGTATCCATTTCAACAAAGGATATTAAGAGGACAAAACCATTTAGATAATCAAAGTAAATTAGAAAAGTTTTTTAAAATCACGATCTATCTGAATCATGAAAGAAAAAATTGGGGTTTTACGTCCCTTTAAAATAGAGCATAATTGTGTCTACAATATGGCAAATATATGTTACTAACACTCCACAGGAAAGCCACTATTAATTGAAAAATGCACATTCTCATAATAAATGTTATTTCTTTTTAATTCTACAGCAGTTGTAGATGTACTACTATGTGTAGTCACTATTTCTCATTGACACCAATTTTGTTCTTAAAGTGATAATAAACTTCATTGTTTACAGTAACAATATTTGTAATCATAAAATAAAAGATTGCCACTTTCATTCATGTAATTATTTTTTTAATAATTAGCCTTTCATGTTTTTATATATTGTGCCGTTCCTCCGCCCGTAATGGATACTCTATTTCTATATAAGCATATACATATATATTTCAAGTGAAATCACAGTCACCCATAGACCACCATGTAAACGGGGGAAATATGGGGACTTTTTTTTTAATTAACCAGAGGTTTGACCCCTGGCTGGTTAATAATGCAAGCTTGCAGTAGCATTAACCAGCCACTTGTTATTTAACCAGCCACTGGTTATTTATCATGCACCCGAAGTGTATACAATGCATTAATGAATTAAAGTGCCCTTTTATTTTATGATTACAAATATCGTTACTATAAAGAATGAATTTTACCATCACTTGAATCTATTTTTTTTTATTAATGTAGAATAAGGTAATAAAATCAAATATATTACATTGCATTATATATATTTTTTTAATTTACTACAGGCGTGGGCAGATTTTTTTTTCTAGTGGGGGGATATAACCTTACAGTAATAATATTTATATAGACAAATACTCAAATTTAATTGGATAAAGTGCAGAATTCTGATGAAGGGGTTCAAATGCTCCCCCCCCACCCCTGCTGATGTCTATACATAATTTCACAGAAAATTAATAGAAGATGAAAATATTTTGTAAACACTGAATTGGTCAATTTGCTAAATATGTATTGCTTCCTATTTGTTGCCAATCCATGACCAGGCATGTTGTGGGCAGGGCCTGGCATACTGTATGAGGGTAGATGTCACAGGTCTTGGTGTTTTAATCAGCGCTTTACTCAGGAGATGTGGGTATCTTTAAACCTCTAGGGGCAGAAAGAAAAAGGCTTGATGTATGTATATAGGCCAATTTAAAAGAGTGCAGTATACTCACTCCATAAGATGCATGATGTCCGCCAATCTGAAGATAACCTCATGGGTGTGATGCAACAAGCTGGGGACAAGGAGAAGCTCCAATGAAATGTAGGCAAATATTACTTGAATAAAACAACTAGTGACTTACTCCATCAAATCTCGATTTCCGGTAATATAACAGCAACAAAAAAGCAAAGCAGTACTTCAATGTTGATAAAAAGTGCAACATTTTAATAGTCAACGCGTTTCAACATTTGTAACATCTTTTTCAAGAGCAGATAAAAAACAGGTAAAAACAACTGAAAAGTTTGTAAGCTGTGACAATATTTGCCGGTTTAACCTTTGTTTCAACTTCCTGTTCTAGCAAGAAATTGAACTCACACAAAATCAAAAGCAAAATACATCTTAAGAGTTGTATTCCTTCTTAGCCCGGTGTATAATCTGTTAAATATCAGAATTTTATGTTATAGATTATGCCGCTATGTTTAAGTTGGTTTAAATTTATTAAATTATCAGCTGGCTACTATAATACTATACTATAACCAATCAGGGGATTCAGAATAGAGAGTTCTCAAACGAGTAGCCATCTGTAGAAAGTTCCGTTTCAGGTCCACATATACCACATGTTTTTGCGAGCCTATGGCAGAAGGGAAACATTGGGAGTGACGTGTGTGGAAAGATAACCAATCAGATTGTGACACATTGAGGGTTGATGTAGTTCTATTTCAAGTCCGTCCAAATACGGTCATGTGAATTAATTCCACCAATGGTGATTATCTTATACAAAAGATAAGCGGCCTTATGTTAAAGCCGATATAAAAATAATGATAAGTGAACAGTATGTGTCCTTGAGACATAAAATAGCAGGGAAAATAACTTATATCTTGAACACAAGTGAATTTTAAACAAGATACATGATTATATTAAAGTACCGTGAAATATTTGGTTACAACATAAGCATCTTATAAAATGTGGGTCTTAATTATAAACCAACATCTTATTTAACAAGTGAATAATATAAAGTGCTCATGGCACAGGTATGTGAAAAATATTTGTTTACAACAAATCTCTGATTTTTAACATTAATAATGATAAAAGAGATCAGTTTAAAGTGCTAATAACCGTATAATGAACCTAGTAATACTAACATTAACGTTATTCTTAATATTCTATACAAAAGTGTAGAAATATAATCTAAATGGCACTATTACCAGGGAAAGGGGAAATGATCGATTTTTAAATAAAGGCCACTTTTCTAATGTCTTTGTATGTTCTCACGGTGTGTATCCACCATAGTTCCCTTTTATCAACCTTATGGTTTGTCCTAAGTATTGGATTTTGCAATTTCATTGGAGGAGATATATAACATTTGTGGTCTTACAAGTTATAAAGATTTTGATCACAAAAGTTTTACCAGTTTTACCAGTGGTTGTGGAAACAAAGGTCTTATGTACCCTTTTTGTGTAATTGCAGCCCTTACATCGGCCACAAGTATAGAAGCCCTGTAAGTTTGAGAATGTTATAGGGATTTTTAGGTTCATACCTTATATCAGAGAGGGGGCTAGCTTTTGTTTAAAATTAGTACCTCGTTTGTATGTAATCTGTGGTCTAGTGGGTATAATCTTTTCCAATATTTCATCACTTTTTAAGACATGCCATTGTCTTTTAATGATGTTCTTAATCTGGTGATGTCCAGAATTGTAAGTAGTTATGAATCTCGGAAAAGATTGCTTATCTAATGGTTCTTGTTTATGACCTTGAAGTAATCTATTCCGGTCTTGGTTTTTTATTTGTAATCTATCAAATTCAAGATTTTCTTCTTTATAGCCTTTTTGCAAAAATCTTGTTTTTAGTATATTAGATTGCTCCTAGTAGTCTTCTAACCTATCGCAATTTCGTCTTATACGTTGGAATTGCCCCTTAGGTAAGGCCTTCAGCCATGAGGGATGATGTTGACTGCCGTGTCTGATGTAAGTGTTTACAACACATTTTAAAAAAAAATGTTTTTGTGTGTATGACTTCATCAATTACCCAGATAGATAGATCTAAAAAAAGTGGCCTTAGTTTCATGTATTTCTGGTGTGAGTATAATATTCATGTCATTACTGTTTAAATGTGAAATAAAAAGTTGGAGGGTACTCAAACCTCCTTTCCAAATGCACAAAACATCATCTATATACCTAAGCCATGTTACCAGGTCCACCCCAAATACGTCATTGGACCATACATGAAGATGTTCAAAGAGTTCCATGTATATATTGGCATAACTTGGGGCGAACCTGGTACCCATGGTGATCCCACATATTTGTAAATATTGTTTATCGTTTAACCAAAAAAAAAAAAAAATGAGTTAAAATGAAATTGATTGCCTGAATAATAAACTCAAGCAATGAATTTGATAGATTAGGATCTTCACATGTGCTCAATACGATTAGTAAGATTAAATGGGAATCCAACTTCTGTTGGGTCACTATGGATGTGACATCTTTATATTCTATATTTGATCATAAAAAGGGTTTAACAGCAGTTAGATGAAAACTTAAAAAAGATCCAAATCTATCTAATTCACTGCTTGACTTTATTACTCAGGCAATCGATTTCATTTTAACTAATATTTATTTTTTTTGTTCAACAATACACAATATTTACAAATATGTGGGACCGCCATGGGTACCAGGTTTGCCCCAAGTTATGCTGTTTTGTGCATTTGGAAAGGAGGTTTGAGTACCCTTCAACTTTTTATTTAAACATGAATATTATACTCACACCAGAAATACATGAAACTAAGGCCAGTTTTTTAGATCTATCTATCTGGTTAATTGATGAAGTCATACACACAAAAACTTTTTTTTTTATTAAAATGTGATGTAAACACTTACATCAGACATGACAGTCAACATCATCCCTCATGGCTGAAGGCCATACCTAAGGGGCAATTCCAATCTATAAGACAAAATTGAGATAGGTTAGAAAACTACAAGAAGCAATCTAATATACTAAAAACAAGATTTTTGCAAAAAGGCTATAAAGAAGAAAATCTTGAATTCGATAGATTACAAATAAAAAACCAAGACCGGAATAGATTACTTCAAGGTCATAAACGAGAACCATCAAATAAGCAATCTTTTCCGAGATTCATAACTACTTACAATTCTGGACATCTCCAGATTAAGAACATCATTAAAAGACACTGGCATGTCTTAAAAAGTGATGAAATCTTGGAAAAGATTATACCCTCTAGACCACAGATTACATTCAGATGAGGTACTAATTTTAAACAAAAGCTAGCCCCCTCTCTGATAAAAGGTATGAACTCAAAAATCCATATAACAATCTCAAACTTACAGGACTTCTATACTTGTGGCTGTTGTAAAGGCTGCAATTACACAAAAAGGGTACATAAGACCTTTGTTTCCACAACCACTGGTAAAACTTTTGTGATCAAAAACTTTATAACTTGTAAGACCACAAATGTTATATATCTCCTCCAATGCAATTGCAAAATCCAGTACTTAGGACAAACCACAAGGTTTGTCAAAACCCATATTTTGGAACATCTAAATAAAATTGATAAACACGAAGACCACGGAGTACCCCTACATTGCACTCAATGTCAGAAATTTGATATTAAAAACTTTCTTTGGCTAGGTATTGAGAAAGTATCTACACATTGGAGGAGGGGGGGGGATAGAAACAAAATTAGATAAAAGGGAACTGGTGGATACACACCATGAGAACATACAATCATTGGGGCCTTAACAAAGACATTAGAATAGCAGCCTTTATTTAAAAATCGGTAATTTCCCCTTTCCCTGGTAATAGTGCCATTTACATTATAATTCTACACTTTTGTATAGAATATTAAGAATAACGTTAATGTTAGTATCACTAGGTTCATTATACGGTTATTAGCACTTTAAGCAGATCTCTTTTATCATTATTAATGTTAAAAATCAGAGATTATTGTATTTATATGTTGTATAGAGAAAATAACTCGTGTAGTTCATTAACAAATCTAGAGGATTTTAAACTCCCCTTTTACCTCCCCCTAATTTAAAATGTTGTTGTATGTTGTATACAAATATTTTTCACATACCCATGCCATGAGCACTTTATATTATTCGCTTGTTAAACAAGATGTTGGTTTATAATTAAGACCCACATGTTATAACGTTTTATGTTGTAACCAAATATTTCACAGTACTTTAATATAATCTTGTATCTTGTTTAAAATCCACTTGTGTTCAAGATATATAAGTTATTTTCCCTGCTATGTTATGTCTCAAGGACACATACTGTTCACTTGTTATTATTTTTATTTTTAGATCGACTTTAACATAAGGCCGCTTATCTTTTGTATAAGATAATCTCCATTGGTGGAATTAATTCACATGACTGTATGTGGACGAACTTGAAATAGAACTACATCAACCCTCAATGTGTCCACAATCTGATTGGTTATCTTTCCACACACGTCACTCCCGATGTTTCCCTTCTGCCATAGGCTCACAAAAACACGTGGTATATGGGGACCTGAAACAGAACTTTTTACAGATGACTACTCGTTTGAGAACTCTCTATTCTGAATCACCTGATTGGTTATAGTATAGTATTATAGTATAATTTAATCAATTTAAACCAACTTAAACATAGCGGCATAATCTATAACATAAAAGTCTGATATTTAACAAATTATACATCTGGCTAAGAACGAATTCAGTTAAAACATAGGTCCTCTGTATTTAAATCAGCAAATATTGTCACATCTTACAAACTTTTCAGTTGCTTTTACCTGTTTTTTATCTGCTCTTGAAAAAGATGTTACAAACGTTGAAACGCATTGAGCTATTATAATTTTGCACTTTTTATCAACATTGAAGTATTGCTTTGCTTTTTTGTTGCTGTGATATTGTCGGAATTCGAGATTTGATGGAGTAAGTCACTAATTGTTTTATTCAAGTAATATTTGCCTAAATTTCATTGTCCTCAGCTTGTTGCATCACACCCGTGAAGTTATCTTCAGATTGGCGGACATCATGCATCTTATGGAGTAAGTATACTGCACCATTTTAAATTGGCCTATATACATACATCAAACCTTTTTCTTTCTGCCACTAAAGGTTTAAAGATACCCACAAGCGTTGAGTAAAACACCAAGACCTGCGCCATCTACCACCGAAAAGTTGTATCAATTCACAGTTCCTGGGGAGAGACTGTAAGAATGCAGCGGTCTACCACCAAGAAGAGTATCAGTTCTTAGTCAATTTGTAACAGATTGTTGTTTCTTTTACCATCTTACAATATCTGTACATTGTTTCTTTTGTTCTGTACTGTATGAGGGGTCGGGCATGCAGCGTGCATGTACAGTTGTTCTGCAGGCAGGGTCAGGTGGTGCTGAGGCAAAAAGGCTAGGGACAACATTGTTGGGGGCACACATGGGGGACTGGCCATTACGTTGATGGGGGCTGCAACCCCCAGTGATGCCACTGGCTAAAGGGTTGGTGAGTAAGCTTTCAGACCTCACAATAAAAATAAATTGTATTTTTTTTCTCTAAACACAGTTTGAAATGATTGATTTCTATTAGATAAGTGTACAGACTTAGGTTTACACACAGCATCATATCACACTGATGGAACAGGACTAGAGAAGTGGTAAAAAGAAAGAATGGGATAAATATATTTATTTATATACATAGAAACCAGCAACTTAATGGTTGTAAAAAGTCTACATGAAAATCAAAAGCATTTAACCTGTTGTTTTGTTACAATATTAAAATGTCCCTTTTAAAATTGTTTATCTTTTTTACTTAGATAAATTTTTTGCTTAGATAAATAAGCTATTTCAGTGATCAAACTTTCACAGTGTAGAAAAAATTCAGCAGCAATATGTATCTGAAGTCTGGAGTCTTGCACGAATTGTAAAATGCAATTGTGAGTGGTAAATTAAATGAACATGGTGCAAAATAACTAATGAAAACATATTGTGAAGTTGTTTTCCTAAATGTTGTATATGGAATTCAAAGTGTTTTATGATAAATAAGAATTATGGACCATTTTTGTACCATTCACATTAAATTTACAGTACTATAACACATTAACACTGCCAGATACACATTTGAAATGTTTTTGGTTATTTGATTATTTATTTACAATTTGTTTCTTTTCATTTCCAGTGGAATTTTTATACTGTGATTTGGCTTCCATGAAGTCCATCCGGCAATTTGTACAGAATTTCAAATCAAAGTATGAAAACCTTCATGTTTTAGTGAATAACGGTAAGTGGTCCTATTTTTTTACTATCACTCCTGCCTGTCTTTTGTGCAGTGCTATAAAATGGAAAAAAATGAAATTATATTCTTCCGTTATTGTAATCAGAAGTTAATTTTGGAATATCTTAAGCAAGATAAAATTGTTATGAGCAAGCTTATTAGCCATATACTATGCTGGTTGGTTATATCTGCAGCCTCTCAAACCCCCGACGAGCAACAACTTTGGTTTTTCTTTGCCAGAGAAGCTTGGATGGGTCATACCCCCCATCCGAAAATAAGGGAACATTAATTTGAAATACAATTATTAAATAAAATATTTAGATAATATAAGAGTGGGAAGACATTATGATATTTAAATTCTGTCTTCCCTCAGAATTCCTGAAGCCCCAGGCACAGGTCAAATGACTCCTCATGTAAGGAGGTTTTTCGACAGTGTTCATCATGTGACTTGATTGTAGTGAGTTTTTCTAATTAAGAGTAAATCTCCAACTGGGAGGAGTTTGTGAATGTCTCAGAATGTAGGAGACTTAAGAGGAATGAGTTATATTCATTAATAGAGCAGCAACATCATATGTTATTATTATTATTGGTTGTATGCATCCCTGAACAAAAGAGTCTAAGGAGTGCTTGAAGCTTTCAAAACTAGGGGAGAGTCTTGTGGAACAAGGCAACGTGTTCCACAAGATTGGAGCCAGTCTGGAGAAGTCCTGTAAACAGGAATGTGAGGAGGTAACAAGAGAGGAGGAGGTTGTGAGCAGAGCAAAGGGGACGGGAAAGAGAGTATATAGAGGGGAGCAGCGCAGTTGAGGGCTTTGTACGTCAGAGTGAGAATTTTGTGTTTAATCCTGGAGGCAAAGAAAGCCAGTGAAGGGATTTGCAGAGAGGTGCAGCAGATGAAGAGTGACGTGTAAGGAAGATGAGCCTGGCAGATGCATTCAGTATGGATTGTAAAGAAGCTAGACGGGAGCTAGGGAGACCAGAGAGGAAGGAGTTACAGTAGTCAAAGTGGGAAAGGATGATAAAGTGGATTAAAATCTTAGTTGTGTCTTGTGTAAGGAAATGTCTAATTTTTGAAATGTTTTAAATGTGGAAGCGGCAGGATTTACCAAAGCCTGAATGTGAGGAGTGAAAGAAATATCCGAGTCAAGTGTGACCTCAAGACATCGGACATGCGGGTTAGGGGTAATAATGGAGTTGTCAACAGTTATAGAGAGATGGGGTGGACATTTTAGGTGAAGGGGGGGGGAAATAAGGAGCTCAGTTTTGGAGAGATTTAGCTTAAGCTAGTGAGAGGACATCCATAAAGAGATGTGAGAAAGACAGTTAGCGACAAGGGTTAGCAAGGAAGGAGATAGGTCTGGAGCAGAGATGTAGATTTGAGTGTCGTCGGCATACAAATGATATTGAAACCTGTGGGACTTTATTAGGGAACCTAATGATGCTGTGTAGATTGAGAAGAGACGGGAACAAAGGACAGAGCCTTCCGGTACCCCAACAGAAAGTGATAACGGGGCAGAGGAAGCCCCAGAGAAGGCTACACTAAAGGTACGGTTAGACAGGTAGGAAGAGAACCTCCATATGTGATGGAGGACAAGAGAGACTTTGTTTACCAGACTGCAAAACTGATATATGGGCCTGGAGATCAATCTAAATCTTTCTGCTCAGGTGAGATGCTCTAGAATGATCCAACACTGCAAGATCCCTAGTGAAATTCTTAAAAGGCAGATTTTGTTGTACTTCTCTAAGGGGTGTTCCCTGTATTTCTGTGTGTGAAGGAAAGGCAAGCCCAATGAAATAAAGCACTGCATGACATGACAGTTCTGCTGCATTTACACTTTGTTCTTTATATTTTATATTATGTTATACTTCCGATTAAGTTTTATTACATTTAAACTTTGCATTTTCTCTTTTGTATTTTATTTTGTACAGAACAACACATTCTGATTATGCTTTGACAGTTTCTGTGTAACTAACAACATTAGCATCATATTTTTTTTTTTAATTATGTGTATCTTTTTAGCAATTTCATTGCATTTTGTTTTTCTTCTTTTAAAATAAAAATGAAAGACTGACAACTTTAGTTTCCTAGAGACCTTCATTACTTTCTAAGGGCGCAATATAGGGCTAGATTACAAGTGGAGCGCTAAATTATCAATCGCCTCCAAATAGGCAAATTTGCCCGTTTGCAGGCACGCAATAATTAATCAACTATTACAAGTGGCTGGTTATTGCTACCACAAGCTTGCAATAGCAATTAACACTTAAAAAATTAACCAGAGATCAGATCTCTGGATCATTTGATAAATCTGCACCAAAATACTGTGTATTATATTTTATTAAAAAATAAAGATGGCAGCATCTTTGTTTTTTAATAAAATTACTGTACTAGGCAATATTTTGGGGTTAACGTTGGTGGGAGTGGGGTGTTAGAAAATAAAAACGGCACTGAAAAGTGCCTTTACATTGCGGTCTATGGGAACTGTGTGTTACCAGTAAAAAATACTGCATTTGGACACTGAAGACACCAGTTGATTAAGTTTAGCAAGCAGAATTTTCCCCCATTCATCCATTATGCATGTCTTCAGCTGCGCCACTCTATGGGGCCTTCATTGCCTTATTTTGCTGTTCATAATGCTAAAAGTTCAAGGAAATAGTCTGGCACTCCAAGGAATTTGCAAACCACTATGGGGAGCCACTCACACTCCCAAACAGTGATACACAAAACCAGAAAAAAATTGCAGCAAATCTTCTTTTATTAGGAGTTACAGCACAAACAAATGCAGCAGCAAAGTTTTGTGTAAACACCCTTATTCATCCATGAATAAGGGTGTTTACCCGAAACATTGCTGTTGCATTTGTTTGTGCTATAACTCCTAATAAAAGAAGATTTGCTGCCACTTTTTGAGGTTCATAATGGCCACACATTCTCAATCGGAGACAGGTCAGGACTGCATGCAGGCCATGCTAGCAACTGAACTCTCTACTTATGCAGCCATGTGCTTGTAATCCAGGCAGAATGTGGTTTGGCGTTGTCCTGCTGGAAAACGCAGGGACGTCCCTGGAAAAGATGACGCCTGGATGGCAGCATATGTTGCTCCAAAATGTATAGATAATTTTCTGCATTAATGATGCCCTTACATATGTGCAAGATACACATGCCATAGGCACTGACACACCCCTATACCATGGCAGATTCTGGCTTTTGGACCTGACACTGATAACAGCTTGGATGGTCCTTTTCCTCTTTGGCCTGGAGAACACGACAGCTGTTTTTTCCAAAAGCTATTTGAAATGTTGATTTGTCGGACCACAAAACACGATTCCACTGTGTTACTGTCCATCTCCGATGAGACCGAGCCCAGAGAAGTCGGCGGCGCTTCTGGAAAATGTTGATATATGGCTTCTGTTTTGCATTGTAAAACCTTAACTTGCATCTGTGGATGCAGCGGCGAATGGTGTTGACTGACAAAAGTCTACCAAAGTATTCACGAGCCCATGTCAAAATATCCATTACAGACTCATGACGGTTTATAAGACAGTTGTGTCTGAGGAATTGGAGATCATGCACATTCGGAAGTGGTTTTAAGTCTTGCCCTTTAAGCACAGAGATTTGACTGGATTCCTTTAATCTTTTAATTATATTGTGAACTGTAGAAGGTGAAATGCCCAAAATCCTACCAATTTGTCTTTGGAGAATGTTGGTCTCAAAGTGCTGTATTATTCGCTGACGCATCTTTTGGCAGATTGGCGAACCTCGACCCATCCTTGCTCTTGAAGGACTAGGCCTTTTTTACTTTGATTACATGATTGCCTCACCTGTTTCACATCACCTTCGTATTTCAACTTGTCACATCGCAATTTTTTGGAATGTGTTGCAGTCATCAAATTTGAAATTAGTGCATTATTTCAAAAATACATTAAATTCACAAAGTAAAACATTGACTAATATGCTAATATACAAGGTAAATTGAATTTTCAAATGACTTTTTTTTCCATTTTCTCTACTGTCCTAACTTTTTTAAAATTGGGGTTGTATATTTATGTATTAATATGTGTATATACATATATATTTAAACAGGCTGTCATTACTGCAATACTTTCCCTGCTTTGTTGCACTAAAGTTCTGATGCCATCTCTGATGGTATCAGAACGAGGTTCCCATAAGAGCCTATGGAAGTGCTTTCTTGTGAGCACAATGCTTCCCTGCAATGCAAACGTGGCTGATAAATTGTAATTTTGGTATTACAAAGTTGAGCGCAAATATTGCTTTTATGAAAGTGATATTTAGCGTTCCACTAATAATCTGGCCCATAAAGTTTCTCTAGTTTGGAGAAAAATTATAGTGCAGACTTCACAGGGGCTGAAATCACTGAACTCTATGGTCCTGATGATCTAAATCTCTCAGATTAGATTAGATGATCTAAATTGATCCTCCAGCACTGTAAGACTCCTAGTGAAATTCTTAAAAGGGAGATTTTGCTATACTTATCCAAAGGGCTGCATTAATGTTTGTTAAAGTGATACAAGCCCAGTGAAATATTGCACTGTGTGACAAGAGTCCTGTTGCATTTACACTTTGTGCTTTGTATTTTATATTACTTTACATTTCAGATTAAGTTGTATTACATTTAAACTTTGCACTTTCTAATTTGTATTTCATTTTGTATACAACAGGGCAGTTAGGATTGTGATTTTACAAATTCTGATTATGCTTTCACAGTTTCTGTGTAACTTTAACAAATTTGGATCATACTTTGTATATGTGTATCATATACATATTACATTACACTTTGTATTTCTTCTTTAAAAATTAAACTGACATCTTCAGTCTCCCAGAGAGCTTCATTGCTTTCTATGGGCCGATAAGCAAAATTAAATTATAGTGTAGACCTCACAGTGGCTGAAGAAAAGAACGAAACCTGGAAGTCTCAGATAGCTGACACATGTCTACCATAAAATGTAATAAAGCTCTCTGGGATAAGGAATTTCACAGGTGAGTAGAAGGTAACTGGAAAATACTTGGGGCTGATATAAAGGCTCCATTTGCATTAATTACAAATTAAACTTAAATGTTTTCACTACAATTTAACTTACCTTTGCCTATAATTTAGTATATATTACTTTTCTGTCAGTTAAATAATTGTATTGTGAATTTTTAGCAAACCACCTACATACAGCTGGTGTGAAAAATCAATGATACCAACTTGTTTAAATTTCTTACAGAATTTCACAAGACTTTTGAGCGAGCTTCATACATACCCTGGGAACTCTCCTGTTCAACCCACGGAATTCCCCTGGCCCTCCCACTTCTTGAAGCTGTGTTTTATTTTAAAAAAATACCAAGTGCAATGCAAGTCATAAAAGATACAGATAAATATACAAAGTATGATCCTAATTTGTTAAAGTAGCACAGACACTTTCAAAACATAATCAGAATTTGTAAAATAACTTCTGTATCTAAATTTAAATATATTAAAATATAAAATAGATAGTGCAAAGCTTGATTGATAGTGCACAGCTTGAATGTAATAATACTAAAAGGACTCTATCTGAAGTGTAAAATAAAATACAATGCACAAAGTCTAAGTGTAACAAAACTCTCATATCACACAGTGCTATATTGCACTGGGCTTGTCTCTCCTTTAGATACAGTGCTGGAGAGTTCTGTTCTTCTTCTTTGATCATTCAGTAAGTTCAGCACCTGTGACATTTGCGCTACAGTTTCTCTCCAAACAGGAGAATCTTTGATCATCAGGCCCTTAGAGAGACCACTGCAAATTGTAAGATAAAGATGATACTAAGTTATATATTTTGGAGATCATCATAAGAAATAAAAAATAATAAGAATCATCATTCACTTTTTTTTTTGTACTAAATTCTTTATTATGGTTATTCAGTTTGTATGAAACCATTTGTTATTATTTTTCACTGGGAATTATTTTTTTCTTGGTTTTACTAATTTAGTTATATAGCTTATATATTTTATGCTTAATATATGTATTAGTTCATCTTTTCCTGCTATGATGAGTAAATTGTAATATATATGCTAGTTTGTTTACAAACTCATTTTTGTTATATAAAAATGTAAACGAATAATTAATATTCTAGTTTTGGTATTTATTTACATTGACGTTCTTATTGAAATTCTGGTCCTGTAGTCATTTTATTACACATTACTAAATACAGGTGGCCCTCGGTTTACAACGGTTCAATTTGCACCGTTTCAGAATAACAACCTTTTTTTCAGTCATGTGACTGCTATTGAAAAGCATTGAGAAGCAGTGCATTGATTAAAATAGCCAGTAGGTGGAGCTGTCCTCTTGTGTTGCAGCAAAGATATGCAAGCCAAGCAAGCTGAAATAAATCAGTTTAACCAGACCTGAGCTATCGAGCAGATTTCAAAGGAACAAGATCTTCCTGTCTGTAAATCAGTCCAAATTGGAATGCATAGAAAGAACTGTTTGCAGAAAAATGACAGTAAAGTCTGTGTTGTGTGATTATTTTATTAGGTTTATAATGCTGTTTAGCAAATGTTTTTGTTCATTTAACTTAGTTTAATTATATATTCTGTGTTGTGTGATTATTTTATTAGGTTTATAATGCTGTTCAGTATTTAAAGTCTTCATTTCAAAGCTTTAAAAATAATGTATTAGATGTTACTCATGACAATTTTGAGAGGGGCCTGGAACCTAACTCCCTCACTTCCCATTGACTTACATTATAAACTGGGTTTCAATTTACAACAGTTTCGATTTACAACAATTCCTTATGGAACCTAACCCCGGCGTAAACTGAGGGCTATCTGTACATATTTTCATTTTAAATGAATTTATTTCTGAATTGGTTCTCCTGGAAAGTTATTTCCTTCTAATATATTACAAGTGTGTTATACACAATGGAAGACAAAGCAAAATTGATAATAGATGTAAATTTATTTAAATTAAAGTTATTTAAAAATTTCATGATTGATCCAATCTATTTAAGTTGAATTTTGACTTTACTTTTCCTTTAAGAATAAGCGCTCTATGTATATGACTTTGCTCTATTTTTTCATGAGATTGAACTAGATTTTGAGGTTAGTATTAATTTATTAAAGTGATGGTAAACTATGTGGATACGCTATGCTGCATGTGAATAACGTATTAAAATCATTGCCACTTTCATTCATCAATCCCGTGTAATATGCATGCATAACAGGATAATAACACTGAAGTTTTTTAAATTTGGGTATACTATGCCTTTAAATTAACAGAAACAGCTATTTCATATACAAAATAAACAAAGGAAAAAAAGTCCTATACGTTTTGTAATCTGCAGCTGGAATCTCAATAATGAGAAACTAGTTTGGCATTCTAAATGCTTTTCTCTGCCATGCAACATAATTCCACCAACTTGGTTTGGGGTTCAGGGCTGTGAATAATATTGCTGCATTTGCAAAAAGGAAGAAAAGTTTTGGAATGTAAAAGCTGTGTTCATCCCATAGATTATCCCCTGGTAGGAACAATTGTATCACTGCTCATGAAAGATCTGATCAGTATTATATGATGTTTACATATGAAGATATGAAAATGATGTTCTAAAATTTGCAAATATAATCTGTTTGTTTGGTTGAGTGCTAAGCCGCAATACAATTTAAGTGTAATTTAACTGAAAGCATTCCGCAGATTTTGTTGTTTGCTAAGCTGCTGTGGCAATATAAAAAGTAAAATTTTGTGTATTAAAACAAAAGCATTTGCAGTAAATTTTTATTAATTATTTTCAGTATTTTATCTCTGAAAATTGTGGATTTTTCAATTCTGAGACCTGAACTCCAGACTTTACAAGTCTAACCCTGCTTCATACCTGTCCCTAGTTTGTGTCAGCAATGGTGATATGATAATGACAGTGGTAAGCCTTTTCTACTCCAGTAACACATATGGGGGTAGATTTACCAAGCTAAGACTGCTCCTCCTTAACTCGTCTGCCACCTCTGAGGCTGCGCACAGCAATCAGCCTGATGAGATATGATTGGGTTGATTAACACCCCCTGCTGTCGGGCAGGATGAGGTAAGTGCTGACTTTTTATTTCTGGGGAAATGAAGAAGAAACTCAGAAGAAGTTGGGCACTTACTGTTTATGAGATTTATAAAGAAGCCCTTAATGGATGGGCACTTTATTTTTACTCTCCATGATACCTAGGAGATTATGTGTGACAGCTAGCGCAGGCACTGGGCTCACAGGGCATGACGATGGTGGTAGTCACATCTCCCAGCAGTTACTTAAAGAACCATGCTGTACTAATATCCCCAAGGCAGGCTTATTTATACTATAGGACTTGGTCTCTGAGGCGCTTTATCTAATCTCCCAGCGGTTACATAAGAAACATGCCGACCGGGAGATTACTGTACTGGCATCGCCCTAGGCGGGTGTATTATCTGGTTCATTATACTTATTAGTCTCTGAGGCGCTGTATTTAATTTCCCGGCGGTTTCATAAGAAGCATTGTCGACCGGGAGATTACTGTGCTGCTATTGCCCTAGGCGGTTGTGATTTACATTCATTTGAATATTGTCATATTTCTAGGGCACTTATCTCATCTCCTGGCGGTTACATAAGAAAGGTGCAGACTGCGAGATGAGTTTGTCAAGTTTATTTGCTCTGTCTCTGAATTTTTATAGTGCACCATAAAACAATATGGTGACCGGGAGAAGTTTGTTTTTGTTACGGCCCATGACGGGCGGTCCTTGGGGGGGGGGGTATTGACTTGTCGTACCTTTTTTCCCCTTCTCTTCCGGAGCAGTTACTGGTCCTATACACAGACTCATTCTGTATGCGTGATGAGACCGGAGATTGTCTTTCCCTGTTGCGGATCATGAATGTGCTGCTCAGAGGGAGATGTTTTTTTTCCAGATAGGCACCTCAGCCTTTTTTTACTGCTGAGGGGGTTTGGATAACTTTCACAGCCTTTTTAAGCTGTTCAGCCATATTTACAATGGTAAAAAAAAAAAAGTTACTCTTTTTAAAAAATTCAACTTAATTTTTTTGTATGAGTACAGTTATTCACTGATTAAAGGATTTTTTTGAGAGATCTTGGTCAATAAAGTGTAGACCAAGAGGCTATGCAGAGAGTTTTTATATTACACAACGTTTAACCACCAACTCTTTGGCTATTCCTTATGTATGTGAGGAATTTATTCCTTATGAATAGTGTTTTGTAATTACTTTTAAATTTTAGAGACAGTCACATGCAGTGCCCTGCGGTTCCTTGCAATGGTCATGGCAATGTTTATGAACAGCAATGTTGACATACTAATTTACTTGTTGCTGCACACAGAAATCAGAAATTACTTTTAAATTTTAAAGAGATGGTCACATGCAGTGCTCTGCAGTTCCTTGCAATTCCCATCTGGAACTGCTTCACAAGACATTGCTTCTTTCGTGTCATGGCGATGTCTATAAACAGTTATATTGGCATGCTAATTTAGCTTACTTCTGCATACAGAAATAAGAAGTTACTTTTAAATTTAAAGAGACAGTTAAGTTTTTTATGTGTCAATTTTTAATAAATAATTTCACTTTTTTTCTGAAATTACTCCATCAATGGCAGTGAGGGATAAATAGGAGCGCCTAGGGCTTAGGTATAATCAGGAATCACACTATGATTAAAAATACATATAATAATTTATTACACCATCTCAATATAAAACAAATATTAAAATAAGTACAACCATTAATTTGAACAAGTTTTTGGGACCCTTGTTAGAGGATCTTTGCTTAAATGGATCAGTTTCTCTTCTGATTGTAACAGATGGAGGGAAGGAGTTAAATCCTCCAAAAATTAGGAGATTATGGAACAGATACTGTGCTTTATCACAATCATAAATAAAACAAATGCTGTGCTTTATCACAACAATAAATTAACAGGTTCACAACATATAGTACATATAATTGTGACAAGGTGGTGAAAATTGGTGGTTTAAAAAACTAAAGTTGAAAAACTGTGGTATAAAAATGTGGTACCAAACAAAAAAGGTGGTAGAAAAATCCAAAAAAATTCAAATAATCAAAAAAATCAAAAAAATGGAAGACAAAACCGGTTTGCCAAACAAGTTTTTGGTGAATTAAAACTATGTGTGATGTGCTTAAAAAATAATTATGTCACAATGGTGATGGTGATTCTAATCAATTCTACAATCAACTATAATACAGACTCCTATTAGGGAGAGAATCTCTTAAAATGTCCAATGATATTGGCCCAAAAAAAAAAAATCAAAAACAATATAGTAACAATATTCTCGTTCCCAATATTAGGCTAAACGAATAACAATGTTGTTGGCAAAAACTTAATAATGATTACAAATATATCAATAAATATTAAAAAATACAGATACTATAAAAAGTCCAAGTGATTAGTCCAATTGGAAATAATCCAAACTGTGAAAGACCGTTAGGAGAGAATAAAAACAATATCCTTAGAGGCTGTCCTGATCCAGAATCCTAGTCTTTACAACATGGACCTGAAAACAAAAACAGAAAAAATCCTCACATAAAGGGCCTATAGGATAAAGTCAAATGGTAATCAAACTTACCCCAAAAGCCAAAAGTCCTGGTACTGATGAAGCCTCACAAATCTCTACGCGTTTCGGCCCTGCAGCGGGGCCTTTTTCAAGATATGAGATTTGATGTGAGGATTTTTTCTGTTTTTGTTTTCAGGTCCATGTTGTAAAGACTAGGATTCTGGATCAGGACAGCCTCTAAGGATATTGTTTTTATTCTCTCCTAACGGTCTTTCACAGTTTGGATAATTTCCAATTGGACTAATCACTTGGACTTTTTATAGTATCTGTATTGTTTAACATTTATTGATATATTTGTAATCATTATTAAGTTTTTGCCAACAACATTGTTATTCGTTTAGCCTAATATTGGGAACGAGAACATTGTTACTATATTGTTTTTGATTTGTTTTTTGGGCCAATATCATTGGACATTTTAAGAGATTCTCTCCCTAATAGGAGTCTGTATTATAGTTGATTGTAGAATTGATTAGAATCACCATCACCATTGTGACATAATTATTTTTTAAGCACATCACACATATTTTTAATTCACCAAAAACTTTTTTGGCAAACCGGTTTTGTCTTCCATTTTTTGATTTTTTGATTATTTGAAATTTTTTGGATTTTTCTACCACCTTTTTTGTTTGGTACCACATTTTTATACCACAGTTTTTCAACTTTAGTTTTTTAAACCACCGATTTTCACCACCTTGTCACAATTATATGTACTATATGTTGTGAACCTAAGTTAATTTATTGTTGTGATAAAGCACAGTATCTGTTCCATAATCTCCTAATTTTTTGGAGGATTTAACTCCTTCCCTCCATCTGTTACAATCAGAAGAGAAACTGATCCATTTAAGCAAAGATCCTCTAACAAGGGTCCCAAAAATTGTTCAAATTAATGGTTGTACTTATTTTAATATTTTTGTTTTATATTGAGATGGTGTAATAAATTATTATATGCATTTTTAATCATAGTGTGATTCCTGATTATACCTAAGCCCTAGGCGCTCCTAATTATCCCTCACTGCTATTTCTTCTAGACCTAAATAGGGGGTCTTCTTAATAGTGTAGCCGGCATTTAGTCTTAGGCGCTGTCCGCCCTCACATCCAGATACTCCTTCAATGGCGTTTGCGGTTTAGGAGTCTATGGAAGCTCACATGCAGTGCCCTGTGCTTCCTCTCACACTCCACCCGGAGTTGATCTGCATTATATGTTTTTACCACATGGTAGAACTACATTTCTAGAGGAATTATTTTCAATCATTTAGGGTGATTGATTCAGTAGTGGCTATTACGAATAGTGTAATCTATTCCAGTGCGTCCAGTAAGTTGTAAGGAATGGAAGAATCCACATTCCCTATATTTAATATGATGTTTCCCATAGCCGACTCAGGATGGAGTAGTTTCCAGCTTAGCTAAGAGAACTACTATACCCTTGGGTTTTTCAAAGGTCCTATGGACAAACAATTAGAAAAGGGATGTACACCAGGGTTTCCAAGGCAACCAGCTGTGAATTTTGCTACCATCACTAGTGAGACGATATATTGGTTTGATGCGTTGTTTAAAGCTACTAAGTCTGAAACTCCCCTGGATAAACTCCAGGAGAGGATATAAGCTTTCAAATTGGCTAATTCCTTTGTTTCAAATTCTTCCCTTCAAGTTATCAATCCGGGAGCATAGAAGCTCACAGAGCCTTATGGTTAGAACCTTGTTCTACGGATGTATGCTCTAAGTCTAAGCTTTTAGCGATTCCTTACAAGGGGAGGACCTTGTTGGGACCTGGCTTGACGGAAATAATCTCTTTTGAATTTTAAAGAATTTCATTTAAAAAAAAAAAAAAAAAAGAAGAAGATCCAAATAGCCTTCTGTTGAATCAAGGACAGCCTGATGGGCGTGCCCCGATCCGGGATCGGATCTTGTAGGAGGCAGTCTTTTCGTCTTCGCTCAGGCTTGGGTTTGAGATGTTCAGAATCCCTGGGCAATAGGAAATAGTGTCCCAGGGATTCAAATTAGAGTTCAAGAGTTCCTCCCAGAGGCAGGTTTCTGTTTTCGAGATCATTTGCAGATCAGACAATGGACAGGCGTTCTTACACTGCGTAGGAGACCTCTCAGTCCTGGGAGTGATTGTTCCAGTTCCATTACAGGTACAGGGTCTGGGTTTTTTATCCCAATCGGTTTTTGGTTCCCAAAAAAGAGGGAACCTTCAGATCACGTTTTAGATCTCAAGAGTCTAAACAAATTTCTTAGTGTACCGTCCTTTAAGATGGAGACTATTTGTTCCCTTCTTTCCTTGATCCAAGAGGGTCAATTTATGAATCATCTCAAGTTCTAAAGTTTGCCTTCTGGACAAACGCATCCAGTCCGTGGCTCTTCCTTTCGGTCTTGCCACAGCTCTGAGATTTCTCAAAGGTTCTGGGATCGCTGTTGGTGGTGCTTCAATTACGGGGCATTGCAGTGGCGCCCTATCTGGACAACATTCTAGTTCAGGCGTCATCCTTACGGCAACCAGGATTTCACTCGGACATGGTATTATCTTTCCTGTGATCTCATGGGTGGAAGGTAAATTTGGAAAAGAGTTCCTTAGTTTTAAGCACAAGGGCATCTTTCTTGAGTACCTTAATAGATTTCATATCAATGTCGAATTTTTCTGACAATGTCAGGAAATCAAAGATTATCGATACTTGTCTAGACATTCAGTCCACTCCTCGGCTTTCAGTGGCTCAGTGCATGGAAGTAATCGGGCTGATGGTGGCGGGAATGGTCATCATTCCTTTTGCTTGGTTCTATCTCTGCAGCTAAGCATGCTCAGGCAGTGGATCGGAGACTATACAGATTTGTCTCCTCGAATACTTCTGGAGCAGGAGACAAGGGATTTTCTTCAATGGTGGTTGTCTCTGGTTCATATCTCGCAGGGAACCTGCTTTCGCAGACCATCTTGGGTGATTGTGACAACAGACGTTAGCCTTCTGAGGTGGGGAGCAGTTTGGGGCTTCCTAAGGACTCAGGAGGTTTGATCTCAGCAAGAGTCTGTTTTCTCCAATAAACATTTTGGAGCTGAGAGGGTTCTACAATGTGTTACTGGCCTGGCCTCAGTTAGCCTCGGTCCAGTTTATCAGGTTCCAGTCGAACGAAATAACGTCAGTAGCTTCTTCAATTATCAGGAAGGAACGAGGAGTTGCTTGGTGATGTTAGAGGTTTCCAAAATAATTTAGTGGACGGAGGCTCATTCTTGCTGCCTGTCGGTGATCTACATCCCAGGGGTGGATATCGGGGAGATGTTTTTCCTGAACAGAAGGACTTTTCATCCGGGGGAGTGGGGACTCCATCCAGAAGTGTCATCTTTTCCACCTTGGAGACTTCCTTTGCGGAAGGATTTTCTAATTCAAGGGCCTCTCCTTCATCCAAATCTGTTTTATCTGAAATTGACTGGAGATTTAACATTTATTATTATCAAAACTGGATTTTTCTGACTCGGTCATTGAGAACATGATTCAGGTTCGTTAGCCTGTCACTAGATACATTTATCATAAGATATGGTGTAAATATCTCTATTGGTGTAGAGTTAGGATTCCTAAAATGTTATCTTTTCTTCGAGAGGGTTTGGAGAAAGGGTTTATCTTCAAGTTCCCTAGAGGATCAAATCTCTGTCTTTTTCTATTTTTGTTACACAAAAGTCTGGCAGTTGTCCCAGATGTACACTCATTTTGTCAGGCCTTGGTCAGGATCAGGCCTGTGTTCGATCCAGTTTCTCCTTCTTGGATTCTGAATTTAGTTCTCTGAATTCTTCAAGGGGCTCCATTTTAGCCTCTGTATTCCTTGGATATTAAGTTTTTATCTTGGAAAGTTTTATTTCTTGTTATTCTTCTGCTCGGAGAGTGTCAGAGCTCTCGGCATTGCAGTATTAGTCTCCTTATCTTATTTCCATTCAGATAAGGTAGTTTTTACGTACTAACTTAGGATTTCTTCCTGAGGTTGTTTCTGACCGGAACATTAATCAGTAGATTGTTGTTCCTTCCTTGTGTCCTAATCCTTCTTCTAAGAAGGAAAGCCTTTTGCACAATTTGGGCGTGGTCCGTTCTTTGGAGTTTTACCTGCATGTGACTAAGGACTTTTTCTTTGTCAGTCTTCTTCTTTGTCTGTGGTTTTCTCAGGAAAATGCAAGGGACAGAAAGTTATGGCTTCTCTTTCTTTTTGTCTGATCAAACGTTTTGCATATGAGACTACTGGACAGCAGCCTCCTGAGAGAGTTATGACTCATTTCACGAGGGCTGTTGCTTCCTCATGGGTATTCAAAAATGAAGCTTCTGTAGAACAGTTTTGCAAGGCTGCAACTTAGTCCTCTGTTCACACTTTTTCTAAATTTTACAAATTTGATAATTTTGCCTCAGCTGAGGCTGTTTTTGGGAGAAAGGTTCTTCAAGCAGTGGTGCCTTCTGTTTAGGTTCCCTGTCTTGTCCCTCCCCTATCAGCCATGTACTCTAGCTTTGGTATTGTATCCCACAAGTAAGGATGAAATCTGTGGACTCATCGTGTCTTTAAAAAGAAAAGAAAATTTATGCTTACCTGATAAATTTATTTATTTTTAGACACGATGAGTCCACGGCCCGCCCTGTTCTCTGAGACAGGTTATTCATTTTTGTAAACTTCAGACGTCTCGGCAACTTGGTTTTTCCTTTCTCTTCCTAACTTCAGTCGAATGACTGGAGTGGGATGAAAGGGAGGAGCTATATATAGCAGCTCTGCTGTGGTGCTCTTTGCCTCCTCCTGCTGACCAGGAGGTTAATATCCCACAAGCAAGGATGAAATCTGTGGACTCATCGTGTCTAAAAATAAATAAATTTATCAGGTAAGCATAAATTGTCTTTTTTGTCTCTTATGAAGGCTAGTACTCTTCGGCATGGGACAGAGGTTTTAAGTAGTCCTGTCAGTCTCTCAGTGAGGGCTTGGATGAAAGTTAGAGTCCAGAGATGCAGGGAGAGTCTTTCTGCGAAACCATCACGATTCAGATTAACAGCTCCTCAAGCTATCCGCGTTGTCGAACTTCCCTCCGCTACCTGCTTTCTTCTCTCAAGCCCATAGCAGAGGCAATGCTACTATCTGTCACACTTGACAGGCCATGTTCCTGTTTCACAGTGTAGATTCCAGTAAGATTGTTTCATTTTACTTTATTCATCAATGTACTGTAATGTGAATGTTTTCCCGAGAGGCTACCACCTTGCGGGTCTAACTTATCATAAGGGTCTCAGTGAGTCTCTTGTAGTATCTTGGAATCGAGGGTTAATATATCCTGAGGGGTGTTATTGAACAGGGGGGTTTATAATCATGTTTATGTGATTCAACTTGCTTATCTGTGATGCTTATGGGCTTGTGGTTTGGAACATTGAGACCTTTGGAAGTGATGCAGCCTTTTGGTTGGGCACACTTTTTTGGACTGTACAGTTCACCTTGTGTTCGGGCGTGGTTACGTTCCGTTTTCCATTTCCACATTCCCGACCGTGTGGTGAAGGACATTTTCTAGTCCACAGGGGTCTGGTCATAGGAGGTGGTGAGTGCCCCAGCCATTGGGGGTGTCAGGTGCCTTTTTTGTTTTTACTACTTTAGTCCATATTTATATATCCACTATCCAGTTATGGAGGATTCTGATGCTGAGACTGTGCTAATTTCAGATTCAGTTACGGAGGATTCTGAAACTGAGACTATTTTGATTTCAGATTCATATTCTTTCTCCGGTGAGAAATCCGGATTGGCCTCGCTGACACATGTCAACCAGTTTTGGTATCAAGGGACTGCTGAGCCATCCTCCTCTGGGGTTCCTGTCTTCTGAGAGGCGAGTTCCCTACCAATTCATACTTCTACACATGTGGGTAATTCAGTTTCTGATTCATCCATGCAGGGTGGCGTGTTCCCCCTGGAGGTTGCAGCACGTTTTCGCTTCCACATAATGTGGGTGATTGTTTGTCTGCAGAGTCCAGACGTTTATTTGAGAATGTGCTCGTGCCCTATTGTCCCGGGCCTTCCACCTTGGGGAGGGCCTCTACAGTTCCCCGTGGGTGTAACTGTCCCTGAGTGTTGTGCCTTTCATTACAGGATTGCGCGGCTTTGCGTGTTCCTCAGACATGTTTTTTAGTTATTGAATGACCCTATTGTTACCAGATACAGGGATTTTCAGTCTGCTAATTCGAATGGTGCACCTCATTAGACATGTGGGGATGAGGTAATCTCCTGATTGTCATTTGTTTGAGATCGCTCCCAGTTTTTGAAATATGGGGCTCCAATTGGCTGGTCCTGTGGGTAGTCTTGTGTCTTTTTGGGTGTTAACCTCCGGGTTGCCTTATATTTTATTTATATCCGATGGGATGTCTTTTATTTGTTTTTGTTTCCTTTGGGAACCTTCTGGGATTGATACTCTTTATTACTTCTTTAGAAGTTGTTTTGGACATGTTAGTCCTATGTTAAAAATGTCTGCTTTCTGTTTTTTCCCCAATGAGGGAAAATTTATGCAGCTTGCTGGTTAGCACCCTAGGTGCAGGCTGGTCCTGTCAGGTTTGTTCGGTCTTGCGGCTGTTCAGACATGTTGCGCTGTTCTGCTCGGGTGGTTCGGTAGAAGCGCCGAGTGCTCAGGTTATCATTGTTTTTCATGTTCAACTAAGCATTTAAGAAGACCTGTTAGTCCGTGAGGCAGGAAGGATTGTTTCAGTCCTCATAGCCTTCAGTCATAGATGGCCGGGCAGGGGAGTTTTCCAGTGTGTCACTCTCTCTGACATCTGATTTCATCACAACCTAGAGTTTTCCTTCCCATGTGGTGGAGGGTTGGAGGGCTCAACGCCCCTTACGGCAGTTGAGCGGTTTGGCCTTCATTTATAGGCTTCTGGATTTGTCCTTTTGGGCTTGATCCAACAGCTTGTACAGTATAGCTGTCTAGCATGTGGATGGTTTGCAGTTTGAAACCAGTTGCAGCTCTTGACACCTTGCAGGTGTATGCGGGAGCTATTTACAGTGTATCTAGATGCAGCTCTTACTCTTTGACGTGTACTGTCTGTCTGACTGTCTGTGTTATAAGAGACCTTTGGGTCTTCTTGCATTGTCTCCGGATGAGTTGGTTATCCTTTTAGGAATCTGTGTTTCCGGGTGATGGTTGTTCCCTGCGGGGACTTTGTTTAGCTCAGGGTCTTCCGTAGCTGGGTAGGCTTAGTGCCTTTCTCTTCCTTGTGTCCTCTGCTTGTGCTGAGGTGATAGGGAGACTAGTCCTGCTAGTAAGATTTTTTTTACCTCAAGGTATCCCTTGGTTGTCCTGAGGCTTTGAGAAGTATCTTCATACGACTTCTAGCCTTGCTCCTTGGAGCATTGGACTTTAGCTAGGGGTGGTTCCTTCCTTTGGTCAGGGCTATCGAGTTCTTCTTGCTATCTGGATTCTCTGGATATGCATCAATTTCCCTTGTGTCTGGCTTTTTGGCCAGTTGGGGTGTTTAGTTCTAGGGTAAGGTCTCCCTGAACTATATGGTGCCCGGACCTGTTTTTCTCCCTGAGACTTCCGGTTGCTGAAGCTTCACTTGGCCTTTTTCCTGACCCAGTATTGGGTGGTTTTGGAATCTTGGAACTCCGGGCTGGTTGGGGTGTTCAACGGTAGTGGGAACTTGGGCTATGTCCTTGCTCCATCTACCTGTCCTGGTTGGCCAGGTTTTCAAAGTATTTTTTACTCTTTGCCACAGAGTAGCCCATGTCATCTGGTGGTTAGCTGTGTGGCTTGTGCCTCAAAGGTTGTTGGTTTATACCCAGCTGATGGTGCTGGATGTCCAATTTATGGTGCGCCTTAGAGTTGCATTCCCCTGGTCAGCTTGCCAGCGTTCCCGTGGATTCCCTGCTCAGGCAAATGGGTTGGCTGTGCCTTTGCTTGGCAATCTACTTATCTTCCCATTAGCCGGTGGCTTTGGGCCTTGAGGACAGTTGTTGCCCTTCCGGCATCATCCCTTTTCTTTAGGGGATATTCTCCACCCTATGGAGATAGAGTCCTTGCTCGAGGCTTCTCCTGGATGGGAGGCGGAAAGGTGGGCTTGGTTCCCCCTGGGGTCTTGCTGGCTCCAAGTCAGACTTGTTGTGCCTTTATTTTGCTAGATTCTTAGGTCTATGGCCTTGTTGTCTGTTTTCAGAGTCGGGTTGTACTTGTACTCTGTGGGGATGGCTGTGCTATCCTTACACTTGTTCCTGTACCTGTTTCTGGATTCTTTTGTTCCCCTGTCTTGGATCCCTGAAGCTTGGTTGGTCCAGCTGGGTGTGGGTCGGCAGGTCAGGATGGCCGAGCGTTCTAAGTCGCTGTGTTCCGGTTGTAGTCTCCTCTTGATGTGTGAGCTTTATTGAGTCTATCCTGTTAGCTCAGTCTGATAGGTTATAGATTTCCCTTTCAACTTGCTCCACTTATTTCAGAAGAGGGTTTATCTTCCTTAGGGTTCTGAGGGTATACTCTCCTTCTCGGGGGGCCTCGATTTAGGTTTTGTGTTCCCCTTTTTAGGGACCTGTATGTGGGTCCGGCGACTTAGGTTGCCTGGAGCGTGCCCTCTGTCTGGGGGTTACTTTTGCGGTCTGTTTCTTGCTTGACTGCTTCTTCTTCCTCGCAAGTACCCACTGTGTTGTCCTGTTATGGACTCTGTGTTCTCAAACTTGGGGTTTTTAACCTGGGTTTATTACACACTTTTTCATGGTCTAATGCTTTGGTATTCTATGGTCAGACACTGGGAGGACTTTGCCTCTTCAGTTGCATTCCGTGCTTGCAGGTTGTTTGAGATACGTCTGTTCTGTCTCTGTGCCCGGTCTTATTCCGGGTTTCGCTTGGTATAGGTGTAGCCTCCTTTCCCTGTTTGGGCCCCTTTGGGTCTCTGTGAGCTGGGCTCACTCTTGGAGGTGTTCTTTTTTGTATTAGGGAACCTTTCAGTTTCCTCGGTTCTCCTTTGCCTTGACCCCTTGGGGGTTTCATCTGGTGTCCCCTTCATTTGTGGGGGGTGAGCGGTGGGGGACCGTCTGTTGGGCGACAGTGTCTCCTGGTGGACTGTTGGCTCAGTCGAGTCTCTTCGTGGTCTCTAGTTTGGCTTGTGGACTAACTGTGAGTCAGTGTCATTGGGGCTTTTCCTCTTAAAATTTTCTCAGCTTCGGACAAAGTTTTTTTTTTATTGGGTAGAGGTTCAGGCCTGGTGCCCTCAGTATGGGCCGCCTATTGTACCCTCCCGTCTTGGCATTCAGTGTCCTCTATAGCTTGGGTATTGTTTTCCCAAAAGTTATGAATGCAGCTGTGCACTCTTTCCATTTAAGAAGAAAAACATAAATTATGCTTACCTGATAATTTCCTTTTCTTCTGATGGAAAGAGTCCACAGCTCCCCACCCGTAATTTTATGTGGGGCGTTTTTATTATTCTTCTTGCACCTTTCACCCTGATATTTCTTCTACTGTTCCTTGTTCCTCGGCAGAATGACTGGGGGATGAGAGGAGTGGGAGGAGTATTTAAGCCTATGGCTGGGGTGTCTTTGCCTCATCCTGGAACCAGGTTCTTATTTCCCAAAATTAATGAATGCAGCTGTGGGCTCTTTCCATCAGAAGAAAAGGAAATTATCAGGTAAGAATAATTATTTTTTTTTATGTGACTTTAAATGAACACATAACAACAATGTTATATATAGGGCATGTTGAATTTAGAATAATAGCATTTCTTTGTATTTAAAACTCAGCAAAACAGCACAGCCCCCTCTTATCTAGGTTGACTTTTGAGAACAAAATAAAAAATATAAACTTTGGAAATATTAGAATTGCTTACGAACTCTGAGCTCAGTTTTTAAAACAGATGATAAGCAAATCATTCACACAAAAGCAATTCAAGTTATTACTGTCATCCCAAAGGCCATTAAGACTAATGAGGACCTTTTGTCTTTGGTGGTGTCAGAACTCTCAGCTTTGCCTGAGATAGATAAGAAAGCATAGCCCTTGATGGCTGAGGTGCTCATATTGTTGGTCCAGGAAAAGACAACTATCTCTACAATATACACCAATAACCTATTTGGAGGAACCTTTGATCCCTAAACTTGATAGGGTTACGAGGACAGGGTAGTGTCTCAGGCCTTCCCAGTTCCCATCAAGATGGCTAATATTATTAAGAATGAATGGGATAAACTTGGCTTGTCCTTTTCCCCCTCCTCTTCTTTTAAAAAGCTATTCCCCGTTCCGGACTCGTAGCTTGAGCTGTGAGGAACTGTCCCTAAAGTTGATAGGGCTATCTCCACACTCGCTAAGAGAGCAAATATTCCGCTTGAGGAAAGTTCTTCTTTCAAGGAACCCATGGATAAAAAGATGGAGTCCATGTTGCGAAAGATGTTCCAACTCATGGGGTTCGTTTTTCAACTGGTGGCGGTCGCTGCAGTGGCAGGTGCGGATACCTAGTGGTGTGACGCTCTGTCAGCGATTGTCGTGTGGAGACTCCCCTCAAAGAGATTCAGGAACAAATTATGGCCTTAAGGGTAGCACATTCATTAATTTGTGATGCTAACCTGCAGATTATTCGCTTGAATGCTAAGACATCAGATTTTTATGTTTTAGCCCGCATGTCTTTATGGTTAAAGTCGTGATCTGCTGACATGACTTCCAAGTCTCGTTTGCTTTCTCTCCCGTTCAAGGGGAAAGTTTTTTTTGGTCCTGGTCTGGATTCCATTATATCACGATCACGGTTGGCAAAGGTGCCTTCTTGCCTCAGAATAAGAAGACTAAACCTAAAGGGTCTACTTTAATCCCTTTCATGCAGACAAGTCTCAGCACCAGCAGCCTGCCTCAAAGTCTGAGCAGTCCAAGGGATCTTGAAAGCCAGCTAACTCTTGGAACAAGTCCAAGCAGAAAAAGAAGCCCGCTGAATCAAAGTCGGCATGAAGGGGCGGCCCCCGATCCTTCCTCGGATCAGGTAGGGGGCAGACTATCTATTTTTGTGGAGGCCTGGAGAAGAGACATTATAGACCCTTGGGTTCTGGAGGTCATAACCCAGGGTCACAGGATAGGATTCAAGTAATATCTGCCCAGAGGCAGGTTCCTCCTATCAAACATATCTTCAAGACCAGAGAAGAGAGACGCCTTCCTAAGGTGTGTGAGGGATCTCTCAGCTCTTGGAGTAATTGTCCCAGTCCCTCTGGCAGAAAGAGGTCTGGGGTATTATTCAAACCTTTTTGTGGTCCCAAAGAAGGAGGGCATGTTTCGTCCAATTCTGGACCTAAAGGCCCTAAACTAAGTTTTTGTCTGTTCCTAAGTTCAAAATGAAGACATTTAGGTCAATTTTGCCCCTGGTTCAAGAGGGGCAATTATTGACGACTATAGACCTGAAGGACACTTACCTTCACGTTCCAATCTACAAGGATCACTTCAGGTTTCTAAGATTCACCTTCCTGGACCAGCACTTCCAGTTTGTGGCCCTTCTGTTTGGTCTGGTGACTGCCCCAAGAGTCTTTACAAAGGTTTTGGGAGCTCTACTCGCGGTACCAAGAGCCAGAGGGATTGCTGTGGCACCTTATCTGGACAATATCCTGGTCTAGGTTTCATCCTACAGTCTTGGGGAGGATCACTCAAGGGCTCTTCTCCTTCGATCCCACGGGTGGAAGATAAACAAAGGAAAGAGTTCCTTGGTCCCCAGCAACAGGGTGGAATTCCTGGGTACAATAATAGATTCTGCAGTCATGAAGATATTCTTGACAGATCAGAGACATTGCAAGCTAGCGTCCAACTGTCTAGCTCTTCAGACATCTTCCAGGACATCTGTAGCCAGGTGTATGCAGGTGATCGGACTCATGGTATCCAGCATAGACGTCATTCCATTCGCCAGGTTCCATCTCAGACCTCTTCAGCTGTGCATTTTGAGACAGTGGAACGGCGATCATTCAGATCTGTCTGAACAGATATCGCTAACCAGACTGCTGAGGGAGTCCCTATCTTGATGGACCCGACCTGGGCAGCTGTCTCAGGGGACATCCTTCTTGAGACCATCCTGTGAGATTGTGACCACGGATGCAAGCCTATCAGGATGGGGAGTTGTTTGGGGGTGCCAGAAAGGCACAGGGCAGATGGACTGAAGAGGAATTACCTATAAATATTCTGGAACTTTAAGCGATATTCAACGCTCTGAGGGCATGGCCCACCTGGGGTTGTCCCGATTCATCAGATTCCAGTCAGACATCATTACCTCGGTGGCTTACATAAACCATCAGGGGGGTACGAGAAGTTCCCTAGCCATGATGGAAGTATCTTGAATTATGGAATGGGCAGAGACTCACAAGTTCTTGCTCTCAGCGATCTACATTCTTGGTGTGGACAACTGGGAAGCAGATTTTCTGAGAAGACAGACGTTTCATCCAGGGGAATGGTCTCTCCATCCCAAGGTGTTCTCGGAGATCTGCAACAGATGGGGGATGACGGAGATAGATCTCATGGCGTCCAGACTCAATTACAAGCTACCCAGATATGGGTTGCGAACCAGAGATCCCCAGGACCCGGGTCTTCAACCTAATTTACATATTTCCACCATAGCCTCTTCTACTTTGTGTAGTTGGCCGCATCAAGCAGGAGCAAGCTTCCACTATTCTGATTGCTCTATCATGGCCGCGGAGGATGTGGTTTGCGGATCTGGTGGGGATGTCATCATCTCCTCCGTGGAGGTTACCTTGTTGCAGGGATCTGCTGGTTCAAGGTCCTTTTTTACATCAAAATATCGATTCTCTGAGGCCGACTGTGTGGAGATTGAACGTCTAGTCTTAGCCAAGAGATGATTCTCATAAAGAGTGATTGACACTCTCGTTCAGGCAAGGAAGCCGGTTATTCGACGCATCTACCACAAGGTGTGGAGGACCTATTTGTCCTGGTGTGTGGAACAAAGATACCCCTGGCGCAAGGTCAGGGTATCCCGGATTTTGACTTTTTCTCCAGGACAGTCTGGATAAGGGTCTTGCCACCAGCTCCCTAAGGGGACAAATCTCAGCTTTATCTGTACTGTTGCATAATAAGCTTGCAGAGCTTCATGACATTCAGTTCTTTGTTCAGGCTCTGGTTAGGATCAGACCTGTCTTTAGGAATTTGACTCCTCCTTGAAACTTAAATTTGGTTCTTAAAGTTTTGCAGAGGGCTCCGTTTGAGCCTATACATGCGCTTGACATTAAGATCTTTTCATGGAAAGTCCTATTCCTACTGGCTATTGCATCGGCACACCGAGTCTCTGAGTTGGCGGCCTTGCAATGTGAGCCTCCCTACTTAGTTTTTTACGCCGATAAGGCTGTTCTTCGCACTGGATTGGGTTTCCTTCCCAAGGTGGTGTCGAGTCGTAACATCAATCAGGAAATAGTAGTTCCTTCTTTGTGTCCTAACCCTTCTTCTGCAAAGAAGAGGTTACTTCATAACCTGGATGTGGTGAGGGCCTTGAAGTTTTATCTTCAGGCCACGAAGGAGTTCAGACAGACTTCATCCTTATTTGTTGTGTATTCAGGGAAGCACAGGGAGCAGAGGGCCTCTGCCACTTCTCTATCCTTTTGGTTGAGGAGTATTATCCATCTGGCATATGAGACAGCGGGACATAAGCCTCTTTATAGGATTGCGCCTCACTCAAATAGAGCTGTGGCCTCTTCTTGGGCCTTTGAGAATGAGGCCTCTATGGAGCAGAGTTGTAAGGCATACTTTTGCAAAATTTTATAAATTTGATGTCTTTGCTTTGGCGGAAGCAGTTTTTGGGAGAAAGGTTATGCAGGCTGTAGTATCCTCAGTTTAGGGTCCATCTCCTTTTGCCGTCCCATTTTTTTCATTCAGTGTCCTCTAGAGCTTGGGTATTTGTTCCCACAAGTAATGAATGAAGCAGTGGACTCTCCTTCCATTAAGATGGAAAACATAAATTATGCTTACCTGATAATTTCATTTCCATCTGTGGGAGGAGAGTCCACTGCCCCGCCCGTTTATCCAGTGGGCGGACCTAAATGTCATTTTAATCTTCTGGCACAATTTATACTCTGATATTTCTCCTACTGTTCCTTGTTCTCTTGGCAGAATGAATGGGGATGCGGGGAGTGGAGGAGGTATTTAAGCCTCTGGCTGGGGTGTCTTTGCCTCCTCCTGGTGACCAGGTTCTTAATTCTCACAAGTAATAAATGAAGCAGTGGACTCTCCTCCCACAGATGGTAATGGAATTATCAGGTAAGCATAATTTATGTTTTTTTTCCATAATTTAATTTAGACGTGTTATGGAGGATTCTGATGTTTTAGGGGGGACCACCCTGATACAGAATTTGATACCTACGTATATTGTGAGGAGGCCCGGGTAGACCAGCCCTCTCAATTATGGTCCGTATGCCTAAGAGGAGGCTGAACCTGTTTTACATTCTCCTTTGGCAATCACTTTTGTGCACTTGCCTATTTTTTTTTCTATTCTGTTTAGGATCGTTTTGTATTTTAGAGCTCTGGGTTGTTGTAGAAACTCCTTTTAGGAAGATGTTTCGCCACTGGGATTTTGGTACTAGCAATTTTGACGGTCTCTGTTTGGTGTGATGATTTACTCAATAATTTTGAGACAATATTTAAGCCACAGAGCTTATAGTTCTTTATTTTGATTATTCTCAGTTTTCCTAGCACTTAAGAATTTCCGTTTGACCCTTTCATTTTATGACAGATATGTTGTATCCTAGATGACAGGCAGGACCTGTTGGGGTACTGGTTAAGTCTGTTCTTTCCTTCTACTACACAAGAGAAGGATTTATTTCTAGCTATTCCGGTCCATAGCTGGTCCATCTATCCTAGATGACAGGCAGGACCTGGTTTAGGTACTATCTTGGATGGGCATCTGATGCTGGATCATATGGAACCAGATCCTAGAGTCTGGAGCTAGGCTTTACTTTCTGCCTTTCTGGGCAGTTTTTCCTCTCTTGATTTTGTCGTTCAGCAGAGAGAGGGAATGGGTAACTTTGGGAGTCATTGTCCTGGTACCTATCGCAGGGTAAGAATACTTTAATCCACTGTTTGTGCATGGTCTAATAAGGGGTTTCTTGTCCTTTTTGGGTTCTATGTTTCTTATGCAGAGCTTATTAGATCTTCCTTTTGAGGGAGAATATACGGTTCTCCCTACCTTTGTTCGGGAAGAAGAATATCTTTCCTGTCTTATCCTTTTGGGCAAGTCTGGTACTTAAGGACTGTATCTTTCAGTAAACCTTGTTTCTGATCCTAGGTTTTCTCTTGGGATCTGGGGTTTAATATGCAGTATCCTGCTTCCAGAGTTTACAGTAGCTCCCGAGTCTTGGTGATTCTGGTTTTCTTACCATCATCTACTAGGAGATATTTAGGGAATTTCTCTTGTATTTTCAATCCTCAGAGTTGGATTTAGATCTGAGTTTCTCGTGTAGGCACTAGGGTGGATCCTTGGATGCTGTTTGATCCTTCAGACAGGAAGACTTTTCCTTAGACCTTACAAAGTTATAGTTACTTCATTAGTTTTTGCCCTGCAGTTTTCCTTCAGGCCTTCGTTGGCGCTGTGGGGAGGGTGATGTGTTTAGCCCAGGCCGAGACTTCGGCATGGCATTGTTGTTGAATCTGTCTTCGCAGACTTTCATGGAATACCGGTTGGGGGAATCGATCTCCGGTGTTCGGTCCAGATCTCCCTGTCCTGAGGATTTTTTTCCTTTAGCTCCCCCGGGGCAGTTTTGACTTTGTCACTTCCCTGTCAGTGGGAGAGAGTGTTTTCTAGGGGTCAGTGGATCAGGAGTTTCCTTCTGATTACTCCTGGGGTTCTTCAGACGAGCATTCTGCTTTAAAGATCTGGTCTTCTGAGTGCATACCAGTTGGATCCTCTCAGTGGGTGGATCTCTTTCTGAAACAGAGAGTTAATCCGGCGTAGACGGGAGGATATTGACTTTGGTGTTGGGCGGAGGCCCACTATGGCTCATTGTCAGTGATCCACTTTCTGAGCGTGCTTTTCAGGAGTGGATGTTTCCCTACAATCATTCCTTTGATCTGGATACCCGAAGGGTTTTGAATGTGTAGCTGAATGAGGAAGCTGATCGAGATTCTCAGGGTGTCCGTACCTATCCCAGGTTTTCCCCTTAGAGGGTCATTATCAGGGATCCTTAAACAGAACTATTGGATCATTAACAATGCTTGGGAGGTCTATTTTAACCTTCTTCTTTTCCGGCCATGTCACTCTTTTTCAAGGATGACTTGATCCTACAGGAGCAGGCGTCAGTGAGTCTGATTGCTCCGGTTGTGCCAGCGAGTTCGTATTGCAGTTTAGGGGTTTCACCACTATGGGAGTGACCTTGTTGCATAGATCTGCAGGGTCAAGGCCCCTTTTGGTGTCTTGGGATCGTTTTGTCTTCTGAGGCGGATTGCGAGAGGTTGCTTGGTCTTAGCCATGAGAAGGTGTTTTTCTGAAAGGTTTTTCTGAAAGGTCCTTTCCTTCAGCGCATAGCTGGTCCCTCGTCATCTATCTTAGGGTGGAGGACCCCCCTATTTTTTTCGGGTGGAGCTAGTTCATCCTGACTCTATATTTGATTTCCAGGGGTTCTTCTTTGTTCTCCTCCAGGACGCCCTGGAGAAGGGTCTTCCTAGCTAGTTCATGTTCGAAGGGGCGGCCAGCTGTAATAGCCTGATGGTTAGCTTAGCTGCCTAACAAGTGAAAGGTTACAGGTTGAACTCTGCTGTAGTTGCTTGCCCTGGTATGTGGGCTCGCAAGCAGATTTTAGATACTCTGTTTGTTCTCCTGTCCCAGAGGTTCATTGAACTTCAAGCATTCAGTTATTTTTGCTAGGGCACTGATTGTGGTCAGGCAGATGAGTTCTATCTACTGCTCCTTTTTGGATTTAGATTTTGTTTTAAGGGGGTTGCATCGGGTTCCTTTTGTACCTGTGCAGGAGGTGGTCTTTGAATTTTTTCTTCAATGATCTATTCCATCTGTAGAATATTCTCTATGTGCCATAGTCGCTATTGCAATCCGTACTCCTTATTGTGTTTCCGTTATAAGGAGGCTATTTTTGAGTTTTTTAGGTGCTTCTCCCTAAGATTGTTACTTTTATTTTCATACTGGGAAGTGTTCTTCCTTTTTCTTGTCTCTGTTGTATATTCATATCTGGGAAGTGCAATTTTTTGGGAGACTTAGTTGACTTCCTTATTGTTAGTGGAGGAGTGTTCTTCGCTTGACCTCGGAGACAGCGGGACACTCTTATATATATATGAAATACCACAACTATTTACTTATTTTAATTAATTCATTTTTTTTTATTATATTTTGCTATTGTTAATTAATTCATTTTATTCCACATTAGTTGATTTGAGTAAGTCACATAAGACAAAGCTTATTATGAATTACATGATAAGACCCTAGTGTATGTATAACTACATATTCAATATATCTATTATCATATAGAGCATCTATGATATCACTTCAAGTTTATCATTCTTCCAAGATTTATATTCAAACATGTCGCTTTTACATTAGCAATACAAATGCTCTGCTAAACAAGCAAACAGCTAGTCTGTGGCATTTTTTACTATGGACCTTTGTATCATTCAGATACTTACATTTAATCTTCCATATTTTTTAACCTAAAGATTTGTGAAACAGAATATACATTGCCAGCTATTATCAATACAACTCAATGTGTCAAATTAGACACAATCATATACAGTATCTCTTACGAAAGAAAATAATACCCATAAGTGTGTTTGAATTCTCTCAATATATCATGACAGGTATGCAAGAGAGTTTCTCCTGCATGAGCGATCGCACTAGCATGTGGAGGCGAATCTCAATATAACTGCATTGAATATAACTATACATGAAGTTCTCATCACCTAATATAATAGCAAACCGTCAACTATAATGCATATAAACATCGTTATTAGATCAAATTATCCTTCATATTCTAATAGCCAAACCAAATCGTTCTCCAGTCACAACGTCACAGTAGGCTTGTACGCTTTTCCCACATCAATACTAAACATGACGATAACAGCAGTAAACCTTTGATTGGTAGAATACAATATGATAGAAGCCAATCATAGCTCTGGACACATTCTGACCTCCAAGTAGGCGTTTTTCCAACTCACATAAATATCATCAATTTGCGGCCCGGCACACACCCTCTGAGGAAGCATAATGTGTGTGTTTTAATGAGCTCTAAGGTCTGTGTCCAGCCTTAAATTATATGTTTGTTCGTCCAAAAATGGGTTATGGGATTTAAGATATCTGTCTAAGGGGCAACTTGATAGTGTTTTGTCACCACTCAGCAATGATATTAATATAAGATGATATTCTAAACTTATTATTTTTACTCAGTCGTAATTTGAGCCTGTAGTGATTTTCACATACATCATTGCCCCACCCACTTACTATATTCAGTAGTAGAACAAACATCTTAGTAAATTATTGTTGGCTACCTGGCAGAGAAGTTTTTTTAATTATCTTATGGCAGCATCTGAGTATAATAAAGCTGTATTTTACTTTATAACTGAATAAACGTTACATCTTAATGTAAACTGTATGTTTCCTGTGCTTACAGCATTTTCTCTGTGCACCTATCTATAAATAGGTTATTTGTGTATGCTTATACAAAATTATGCACACTTTTGGATGTTGACTCCTTGAATACATAAGATAATTCAGACAAACAAGTCCACCCAAAAGATATATAAAAATCACAGTGTTTCCTAGGACCATTTTTCTCTTTATTAATTAATATCTCTACACTCTGCTGCTAAATTAACAGGTGTTTTTTTGTGTGTGTTTTTTTTTTCAAGAAGAACATAGAACAGTATTTGATGTATAAACATAGTTTACATTATTAAATATAACAAAAGAGACAAATGTAATTGTTATGTTGTTGCAGGAGATAAACCTTATATGGTTAAATATTGCTTTGCACAAAGTTTAAGCTATTTTCTTTAATTGAATGTTGAGGCTGGATTTTATCATACATATGAAATAGCATACTTTTAATGGCACGGATAAAGGTTTGTTTAATAAAAAGTGTTTAATGTAGGGGCGTGTCTAGGCAGTGTCCGTAAATAGTCGCATCTTCAGAAGCTCTGGGCGAAAACTGACTAAGCCGCTGGTTATTATCAGCTTTAGGCAGCATTTTTTGGGGAAAAAAGACTATCTATGAGTGCAATAGCCAATACTGCATCAAATTATTCAAGATCTGCGGGCACTATGACCCTGGAGGTCTGACCTAGACCATTGAGGCCTTTTGGTGGCGGCCAACTAACAAGACTTCGACCCCCCCCCCGGTTACCTGGGTAAGAAAGTCTAGACTAGACTAACGCAACTTAAAATACCATTATAGGGCCGAATATACACTTCACTTGGGCTATCACTACTGCGCTAAATGGAGCGGCACAGACCAGATGCCCTGAAGGCAGTTGATGCCTGGGAGCAAAAGATCCAGTCTTTGATATCACACCACTTTCTTGATCTGCAGAAAAGTTTGCGAGCCGTGCTGACACTGATGGAATATCGGCAACCAGATAAGGATATGCCTCTGTAGATAATGAGTCCTGTGATGCCGCCAGTACAAGAATGTATGTCTTCTTTAGCAGGAAACCTAAAAAGGAAGAACAGAGGCACCACATAGAGCAGTATAGTCTGCCAAGGATAGAACAAGAGAAGACACAGAGCCTCTAATGTAAGCCTCTCACCAGAAGTGGCGGCACAACCGGAGTGCCGTACAGGGCAGCACGGGACCTTCTCAGTCGCCCGTAAGACACAGTGGCAGCGTCAGGACACGTACCAAAGGAGGCAGGAACACGGGCTGTCCAATCAGGGGATCCAAACAAGCCGGAAGTGGGCAGATCCAAAGATCCATAGAAATCAAACAGGAGCACGGATAGTGTAAAAGTACAATCTTTAACTTGTACAAGAATACAATAGCGATGCGTTTCTCAGCATATAAACCAGCTGTTTCTTCAGGCTACATACCCTTTTCCTTCTAGTTTTTTTGCCCGGCTCCGACAAAGCGGGGTTTGGTTGGGTTGTGGGTTTTTTCAGGCCTGGTGCCCTCAGAATGGACCTCCTATTGTACCCTCACATTTTTGCATTCAGTGTCCTCTATAGCTCGGGTATTGTTTTCCAAAAAGTAACAAATTCAGTTGTGGACTCTTTCCATTTATGAAGAAAAACTTAAATTATGCTTACCTGATGATTTTCTTTTCTTCAGATTGAAAGAGTCCACAACTCCCAACCCGTATTTTTTCTGTGGGGCGTCTCTTATTGTTAATTCTTCTGGCACCATTTCACCCTGGTATTTCTTCTACTGTTCCTTGTTCCTCAGCAGAATAACTGGGGGATGAAGGAAGTGGGAGGAGTATTTAAGCCTTTGGCTGGGGTGTCTTTGCCTCCTCATGGTGGCCAGGTTCTTATTTCCCAAAAGTAATGAATGCAGCTGTGGACTCTTTCCATCTGAAGAAAAGAAAATTATCATGTAAGCATAATTTAAGTTTTTATAGCCATTGTATCATAACTCATCTTTAATTTATTTTTTTATAGATTACTGTATTATGTTGTATTATTAGCATTTCAATAGATTCCTATAGATGTTGGGATGCTACTTATGTAATGCTTCTGTTTGTAGAATTTTTTATTTTCCCTTGCACCAAAGTAGTCAACATCCCTAACTCAGAAGAGCATAACCCAAGTGCAGTGCAGAAATTTTGTTATGTCCAAGGACAGGTTTGACATATGGTTAGATTATGTGTCACTATAGTGAACCTAAAGACTTCCAGAACATGCACCATTTATAAATATGGTACTTTCTGTTTGAAGGCAGTTGGAGCCTAGAACATAGCTCCCAGCAATCATAATGTGGTTATAAGGTTATTGTAGTGTCTGTAGGTAGGTTACATTTTTAAATAAATGTAATAAAGAGAACCGTTGTCTACAGCCCTTCTGTGATAGCAAATGTGTTGCACATGTGTAACAGGTTCAGAAGACTTTTCTAGTGTGTAAGTGTTGAAAGATAACAGGGGTTTCACTAATCCACAATGTGTGTCTTGTGTTTCATTTAAGCATAGAGCACCAAATCACTATCCGCTAGATTTAGAGTTCTGCGGTCAAAGGGATGCGTTAGCTACGCGTGCTTTTTTTTCCCCGCACCTTTTAAATACCGCTGGTATTTAGAGTTCACAGAAGGGCTGTGTTAGGCTCCAAAAAGGGAGCGTATAGCATAATTTACCGCCACTGCAACTCTAAATACCAGCGGTGTTTACGGACGCGGCCAGCTTCAAACACGTACTCGTGCACGATTCCCCCATAGGAAACAATGGGGCAGTTTGAGCTGAAAAAAAACCTAACACCTGCAAAAAAGCAGTGTTCAGCTCCTAACGCAGCCCCATTGTTTCCTATGGGGCAACACTTCCTAAGTCTGCACCTAACACCCTAACATGTACCCAGAGTCTAAACACCCCTAACCTTACACTTATTAACCCCTAATCTGCCGCCCCCACTATCGCTGACCCCTGCATTTTATTATTAACCCCTAATCTGCCGACCGCACACCGCCGCAACCTACGCTATCCCTATGAACCCCTAATCTGCTGCCCCTAACACCGCCGACCCCTATATTATATTTATTAACCCCTAATCTGCCGCCCCCAACGTCGCCGCCACCTACCTACAATTATTAACCTCTAATCTGCCGACCGGACCTCACCGCTACTATAATAAAGTTATTAACCCCTAATCCGCCTCACTCCTGCCTCAATAACCCTATAATAAATAGTATTAACCCCTAATCTGCCCTCCCTAACATCGCTGACACCTAACTTCAAGTATTAACCCCTAATCTGCCGACCGGACCTCACCGCTACTCTAATAAATTTATTAACCCCTAAAGCTAAGTCTAACCCTAACACAAACACCCCCCTAAGTTAAATATAATTTTTATCTAACGAAATAAATTAACTCTTATTAAATAAATTATTCCTATTTAAAGCTAAATACTTACCTGTAAAATAAACCCTAATATAGCTACAATATAAATAATAGTTATATTGTAGCTATTTTAGGATTAATATTTATTTTACAGGTAACTTTGTATTTATTTTAACCAGGTACAATAGCTATTAAATAGTTAATAACTATTTAATAGCTACCTAGTTAAAATAATTACAAAATTACCTGTAAAATAAATCCTAACCTAAGTTACAAATACACCTAACACTACACTATAAATAAATTAATTAAATAAATTAACTACAATTATCTACAATTAAAACTAACACAACACTATCAATAAATTAATTACATAAAATACCTACAAATAAATACAATTAAATAAACTAACTAAAGTACAAAAAATAAAAAAGAACTAAGTTACAAAAAATAAAAAAATAATTTACAAACATTTGAACAATTTTAAGCTAATTACACCTACTCTAAGTCCCCTAATAAAAAAACAAAGCCCCCCAAAATAAAAAAATGCCCTACCCTATTCTAAAATAAAAAAGCTCTTTTACCTTACCAGCCCTTAAAAGAGCCTTTTGCGGGACATGCCCCAAAGAATTCTGCTCTTTTGCCTGTAAAAAAAAAATACAACACCAACATTACAACCCACCACCCACATACCCCTAATCTAACCCAAACCCCCCTTAAATAAACCTAACACTAAGCCCCTGAAGATCTCCCTACCTTATCTTCACCACGCTGGGTATCACCGATCCGTCCAGAGGAGGCTCCGAAGTCTTCATCCAAGCCCAAGCGGGGGCTGAAGAGGTCCATCATCGGGCTGAAGTCTTGATCCAAGCGGGCGCTGAAGAGGTCCATCATCGGGCTGAAGTCTTCTATCAAGCGGCATCTTCAATCTTCTTTCTTCCGGATCCATCTTCATCCCGCCGACACGGAACATCCTTCCTGGCCGACGAATGACGGTTCCTTTAAGGGACGTCATCCAAGATGGCGTCCCTCGAATTCCGATTGGCTGATAGGATTCTATCAGCCAATCAGAATTAAGGTAGGAAAATTCTGAATGGAATCAGCCAATCAGATTCAAGTTCAATCCGATTGGCTGATCCAATCAGCCAATCAGATTGAGCTTGCATTCTATTGGCTGTTCCGAACAGCCAATAGAATGCAAGCTCAATCTGATTGGCTGATTGGATCAGCCAATCGGATTGAACTTGAATCTGATTGGCTGATTCCATCAGCCAATCAGAATTTTCCTACCTTAATTCCGATTGGCTGATAGAATCCTATCAGCCAATCGGAATTCGAGGGACGCCATCTTGGATGACGTCCCTTAAAGGAACCGTCATTCGTCGGGAAGTCGTCGGGCAGGAAGGATGTTCGGCGTCGACGGAATAAAGATGGATCCGGAAGCAAGAAGATTGAAGATGCCGCTTGATAGAAGACCAGCCCGATGATGGACCTCTTCAGCGCCCGCTTGGATTAAGACTTCAGCCCGATGATGGACCTCTTCAGTGCCCGCTTGGATCAAGACTTCAGCCCAATGATGGACCTCTTCAGCCCCCGCTTGGGCTTGGATGAAGATTTCGGAGCCTCCTCTGGACGGATCGGTGATACCCGGCGTGGTGAAGATAAGGTAGGATGATCTTCAGGGGCTTAGTGTTAGGTTTATTTAAGGGGGGTTTGGGTTAGATTAAGGGTATGTGGGTGGTGGGTTGTAATGTTGGGGGGGGGGGGGTATTGTATGCCATCTTGGATGACGTCCCTACCCTATTCTAAAATAAAAATAGAAAAGCTCTTTTACCTTACCAGCCCTTAAAAGGGCCTTTTGCGGGGCATGCCCCAAAGAATTCTGCTCTTTTGCCTGTAAAAAAAAAATACAACACCAACATTACAACCCACCACCCACATACCCCTAATCTAACCCAAACCCCCCTTAAATAAACCTAACACTAAGCCCCTGAAGATCTCCCTACCTTATCTTCACCACGCCGGGTATCACCGATCCGTCCAGAGGAGGCTCCGAAGTCTTCATCCAAGCCCAAGCGGGGGCTGAAGAGGTCCATCATCGGGCTGAAGTCTTGATCCAAGCGGGCGCTGAAGAGGTCCATCATCGGGCTGAAGTCTTCTATCAAGCGGCATCTTCAATCTTCTTTCTTCCGGATCCATCTTCATCCCGCCGACACGGAACATCCTTCCTGGCCGACGACTTCCCGACGAATGACGGTTCCTTTAAGGGACGTCATCCAAGATGGCGTCCCTCGAATTCCGATTGGCTGATAGGATTCTATCAGCCAATCAGAATTAAGGTAGGAAAATTCTGATTGGCTAATGGAATCAGCCAATCAGATTCAAGTTCAATCCGATTGGCTGATCCAATCAGCCAATCAGATTGAGCTCACATTCTATTGGCTGTTCCGATCAGCCAATAGAATGCAAGCTCAATCTGATTGGCTGATTGGATCAGCCAATCGGATTGAACTTGAATCTGATTGGCTGATTCCATTCCAAAATTAATTAAGCCCATTTTTTAGAAGGAATTAAGGGAAAACTCCACATTTCTTCTGGTTCTTATATGCTGTCAAAATCTATTTTTTTATGTAAAACAAGATGACAAACATACAAACAATGCAGCGGAACTAGGAGTATTTTTAATAGGCAAAGAAATACATGATATTGCTCTGAACACCTTAGTGATTACTAATGTTTATCACACTCTGATTCTGCATTAGGCTGTTATCAAATCAGCTGATATGGAAGATGAGCACAACATTTGTAAGTAAATCTTCCCAATGAAAGGTGGCTACCTCCTGTGTTTTTACCACATAAGCAGATTGTAGATTTACTGTGTGTACTTGAATAGTGTGATAAAATCTTGGCAGAGAGGCAGATCTGAGAGCATTTTTAGTTGTGATGCTTAAAATCAATTAAATGCCTTCAATATTGGTACAGAGCTAGAATTTTTTTAGAGTCTCAACCCAATTAATTATCTACTCAAAAGTATGAGAATAAATACATAAAAACAACTTGCAAACTATGGGCTAGATTACAAGGGGCACATTATTATTTTTTTGCGATTTGGAAAAGAGTTAAGCTTTTTGCACTTGTCGGATTGCGTTTGTTTGCACTAGTGGTAACCCAAATGTATTCCCTTTCAGAAATCAATGGAGAAAAAAAAACTAACAACCGAGATAGTGCAAACACCATCGCATGTTCGCATTCCCCATAGAAGTCAATGCAGAAAAAAAAATTGTTGAAAAAACAAACTCATCGCGCAAACAATTTAGCATATTCGCATTAGCAGATTTGAAATATTTAGAGTTAATACATAGTTAAAATATTATTAAATATGAATATTGCATAAATGTGTTTATCATGTTTTCATCTACTTAACCCCTTAACGACACGAGTCGTACAGGGTACGTCGCACACAACCTGGTCTTTAAAGACCAGCGACATACCCTGTACGACTTTGGGGATTAAAGCGGCTGGAAGCGATCCTGATCCGGGAGAGCGCACGGGCGTGCGCGCATGCACGTGGAGCGGCGGGCAGGCGTGTGCACGGGGAGGGAGTGGGTGGGAACCGCTATACTACAGAAAAAAGTTGATAAGTGGGAGACAAGGGGGGGGGGAATCAGCAGACAATGTTAATTGTAAGGGTACTGGGAGGGGGTGGTGATTTGTCTATGGGGGGGGGGAAGCTACACTACAGAAAAAAAATAAAAAATATATAAAAAAAGGCATTTTTTTCTAAACTGGGTACTGGCAGACAGCTGCCAGCACCCAATATGGCACCAAATAAGGTAGAGGGGGAGGGTTAGAGAGCTGTTTGGGGGGGATCAGGGAGGTTGGGGGCTAAGGGGGATCCTACACAGCAGCATATGTAAATATGCTATACAATTTTTTTATTTTCTTTCATGTAATTAGCAAGAGTCCATGAGCTAGTGACGTATGGGATATACATTCCTACCAGGAGGGGCAAAGTTTCCCAAACCTTAAAATGCCTATAAATACACCCCTCACCACACCCACAATTCGGTTTTCAAACTTTGCCTCCGATGGAGGTGGTGAAGTAAGTTTGTGCTAGATTCTACGTTGATATGCGCTCCGCAGCAAGTTGGAGCCCGGTTTTCCTCTCAGCGTGCAGTAAATGTCAGAGGGATGTAAGGAGAGTATTGCCTATTTGAATGCAGTGATCTCCTTCTACGGGGTCTATTTCATAGGTTCTCTGTTATCGGTCGTAGAGATTCATCTCTTACCTCCCTTTTCAGATCGACGATATACTCTTATATATACCATTACCTCTGCTGATTCTCGTTTCAGTACTGGTTTGGCTTTCTACAAACATGTAGATGAGTGTCCTGGGGTAAGTAAATCTTATTTTCTGTGACACTCTAAGCTATGGTTGGGCACTTTATTTATAAAGTTCTAAATATATGTATTCAAACATTTATTTGCCTTGACTCAGAATGTTCAACATTCCTTATTTTTCAGACAGTCAGTTTCATATTTGGGATAAATGCATTTGTTTCAATCATTTTTTCTTACCTTAAAAAAATTTGACTTTTTCCCTGTGGGCTGTTAGGCTCGCGGGGGCAGAAAATGCTTCTTTTTATTGCGTCATTCTTGGCGCAGACTTTTTTGGCGCAAAATTTTTTTTCTGTTTCCGGCGTCATACGTGTCGCCGGAAGTTGCGTCATTTTTTTGACGTTTTTTTTGCGTCAAAAATGTCGGCGTTCCGGATGTGGCGTCATTTTTGGCGCCAAAAGCATTTAGGCGCCAAATAATGTGGGCGTCTTTTTTGGCGCTAAAAAATATGGGCGTCATTTTTGTCTCCACATTATTTAAGTCTCATTATTTATTGCTTCTGGTTGCTAGAAGCTTGTTCACTGGCATTTTTTTTCCCATTCCTGAAACTGTCATTTAAGGAATTTGATCAATTTTGCTTTATATGTTGTTTTTTTCTTTTACATATTGCAAGATGTTCCACGTTGCAACTGAGTCAGAAGATACTTCAGGAAAATCACTGCACAGTGCTGGAGCTACCAAGCTAAGTGTATCTGCTATAAACTTTTGGTATCTGTTTCTCCAGCTGTTATTTGTATTGCATGTCATGTCAAACTTATTAATGCAGATAAAATTTCCTTTAGTACTGTTACATTACCTGTTGCTGTTCTGTCAACATCTAATTTTCAGAGTGTTCCTGATAACATAAGAGATTTTTTTTTTTTTTTTTAAATCCATTAAGAAGGCTATGTCTGTTATTTCTCCTTCTAGTATACATAAAAGTCTTTTAAAACTTCTCTTTTTTCAGATGAATTTTTAAATGAACATCATCATTCTGATACTGATAATGGTTCTTCTGGTTCAGAGGTTTCTGTCTCAGAGGTTGATGCTGATAAATCTTTGTATTTGTTCAAGATGGAATTTATTCGTTCTTTACTTAAAGAAGTGTTATTTGCATTAGAAATAGAGGATTCTGGTCCTCTTGATACTAAATGTAAACGTTTAAATAAGGTTTTTAAATCTCCTGTAGTTATTCCAGAAGTGTTTTATCTCCCTGATGCTATTTCTGAAGTAATTTCCAGGGAATGGAATAATTTGGGTAATTTATTTACTCCTTCTAGACGTTTAAGCAAATTATATCCTGTGCCATCTGACAGATTAGAGTTTTTTGGGACAAAAATCCCTAAGGTTATGGGGCTGTCTCTACTCCTGCTAATGTACTACTATTCCTACGGCAGATAGTACTTCATTTAAGGATCCTTTAGATAGGAAAATTGAATCCTTTCTAAGAAAAGCTTACTTATGTTCAGGTAATCTTCTTAGACCTGCTATATTTTTAGCGGATGTTGCTGCAGCTTCAACTTTTTGGTTAGAAGCTTTAGCGCAACAAGTAACAGATCATAATTTTATAGCATTATTATTATTCTATAACATGCTAATAATTTTATTGGTGATACCATCTTTTGATATCATTAGAGTTGATGTCAGGTATATGTCTCTAGCTATTTTAGCTAGAAAAGCTTTATGGATTAAACTTGGAATGCTGACATGTCTTCTAAGTCAACTTTGCTTTCCCTTTCTTTCCAGGGTAAATAATCATTTTTGTTCCTTTCCTCACAACAAGGAACAAAAGCCTGATCCTTCATCCTCAGGAGCGGTATCAGTTTGGAAACTATTTCCAGTTTGGAATATATCCAAGCCTTATAGAAACCTATAGCCAGCTCCTAAGTACCTATGAAGGTGCGGCCCTTATTCCAGCTCAGCTGGTATGGGGCAGATTATGTTTTCTTCAAAGAAATTTGGATCAATTCCGTTCTTAATCTCTGGTTTCAGAAACATTGTTTCGGAAAGGTACAGAATTGGCTTCAAGTTAAGGCCTCCTGCTAAGAGATTCTTTTCTTTCCCGTGTCCCAGTTAACACAGCAAAGGCTCAGCATTTCTGAAATGTGTTTCAGATCTAGAGTTGGCTGGAGTATTTATGCCAGTTCCAGTTCTGGAACAGGGGCTGGGGTTTTATTTTATCTCTTCATTGTACCAAAGAAGGTCAATTCCTTCAGACCAGTTCCGGATCTATCATTATTGAATCGTTATGTTAGGATACCAACATTCAAGATGGTTACTGTAGGACTATCCTGCCTTTTGTTTAGCAAGGGCATTATATGTCTACAATAGATTTACAGGATGTGTATCTGCATATTCCGATTCATCCAGATCACTTTTAGTGTCTGAGATTCTCTTTTTAGACAAGCATTACCAGTTTTGTGGCTCTACCGTTTGGCCTAGCCTCAGTTCCAAGAATTTTTTTCAAAGGTTCTCGGTGCCCTTCTTTCTGTAATCAGAGAATAGGGTTTTGGTATTTCTCCAACATAGGTGTGTCCGGTCCACGGCGTCATCCTTACTTGTGGGATATTCTCTTCCCCAACAGGAAATGGCAAAGAGCCCAGCAAAGCTGGTCACATGATCCCTCCTAGGCTCCGCCTTCCCCAGTCATTCTCTTTGCCGTTGTACAGGCAACATCTCCACGGAGATGGCTTAGAGTTTTTTAGTGTTTAAGAGGGGAGTAAGCATGGTACTGCATCATCCCCTCCTTCGTCTACACCAGTCTTGCCCACACAGGAGGCCCCTAGTACATCTAGCGCGCCAATACTCCTTACTATGCAACAATTAACGGCTGTAATGGATAATTCTATCAAAAACATTTTAGCCAAAATGCCCACTTATCAGCGAAAGCGCGACTGCTCTGTTTTAGAAAATACTGAAGAGCATGAGGACGCTGATGATATTGGTTCTGAAGGGCCCCTACCCCAGTCTGAGGGGGCCAGGGAGGTTTTGTCTGAGGGAGAAATTTCAGATTCAGGGAAAATTTCTCAACAAGCTGAACCTGATGTGATTACATTTAAATTTAAATTGGAACATCTCCGCGCTCTGCTTAAGGAGGTGTTATCCACTCTGGATGATTGTGAGAATTTGGTCATTCCAGAGAAACTATGTAAAATGGACAAGTTCCTAGAGGTCCCGGGGCCCCCCGAAGCTTTTCCTATACCCAAGCGGGTGGCGGACATTGTAAATAAAGAATGGGAAAGGCCCGGTATACCTTTCGTCCCTCCCCCCATATTTAAAAAATTGTTTCCTATGGTCGACCCCAGAAAGGACTTATGGCAGACAGTCCCCAAGGTAGAGGGGGCGGTTTCTACTCTAAACAAACGCACCACTATACCCATAGAAGATAGTTGTGCTTTCAAAGATCCTATGGATAAAAAATTAGAAGGTTTGCTTAAAAAGATATTTGTTCAGCAAGGTTACCTTCTACAACCAATTTCATGCATTGTTCCTGTCACTACAGCAGCGTGTTTCTGGTTCGATGAGCTAGAAAAGGCGCTCAATAATAATTCTTCTTCTTATGAGGAGATTATGGACAGAATTCATGCTCTCAAATTGGCTAATTCTTTCACCCTAGACGCCACTTTGCAATTGGCTAGGTTAGCGGCGAAAAATTCTGGTTTTGCTATTGTGGCGCGCAGAGCGCTTTGGTTAAAATCTTGGTCAGCGGATGCGTCTTCCAAGAACAAATTGCTTAACATTCCTTTCAAGGGGAAAACGCTGTTTGGCCCTGACTTGAAAGAGATTATCTCTGATATCACTGGGGGCAAGGGCCACGCCCTTCCTCAGGATAGGTCTTTCAAGGCCAAAAATAAACCTAATTTTCGTCCCTTTCGCAGAAACGGACCAGCCCCAAGTGCTACGTCCTCTAAGCAAGAGGGTAATACTTCTCAAGCCAAGCCAGCCTGGAGACCAATGCAAGGCTGGAACAAAGGAAAGCAGGCCAAGAAACCTGCCACTGCTACCAAGACAGCATGAGATGTTGGCCCCCGATCCGGGACCGGATCTGGTGGGGGGCAGACTCTCTCTCTTCGCTCAGGCTTGGGCAAGAGATGTTCTGGATCCTTGGGCACTAGAAATAGTCTCCCAAGGTTATCTTCTGGAATTCAAGGGGCTTCCCCCAAGGGGGAGGTTCCACAGGTCTCAATTGTCTTCAGACCACATAAAAAGACAGGCATTCTTACATTGTGTAGAAGACCTGTTAAAAATGGGAGTGATTCATCCTGTTCCTTTAGGAGAACAAGGGATGGGGTTCTACTCCAATCTGTTCGTAGTTCCCAAAAAAGAGGGAACATTCAGACCAATCTTAGATCTCAAGATCCTAAACAAGTTTCTCAAGGTTCCATCGTTCAAAATGCAAACCATTCGAACAATTCTTCCTTCCATCCAGGAAGGTCAATTCATGACCACGGTGGATTTAAAGGATGCGTATCTACATATTCCTATCCACAAGGAACATCATCGGTTCCTAAGGTTCGCATTCCTGGACAAGCATTACCAGTTTGTGGCACTTCCGTTCGGATTAGCCACTGCTCCAAGGATTTTCACAAAGGTACTAGGGTCCCTTCTAGCGGTGCTAAGACCAAGGGGCATTGCAGTAGTACCTTACTTGGACGACATTCTGATTCAAGCGTCGTCCCTTCCTCTAGCAAAGGCTCACACGGACATTGTCCTGGCCTTTCTCAGATCTCACGGGTGGAAAGTGAACGTAGAAAAAAGTTCTCTATCTCCGTCAACAAGGGTTCCCTTCTTGGGAACAATAATAGACTCCTTAGAAATGAGGATTTTTCTGACAGAGGCCAGAAAATCAAAACTTCTAAACTCTTGTCAAATACTTCATTCTGTTCCTCTTCCTTCCATAGCGCAGTGCATGGAAGTAATAGGTTTGATGGTAGCGGCAATGGACATAGTTCCTTTTGCGCGAATTCATCTAAGACCATTACAACTGTGCATGCTCAGTCAGTGGAATGGGGACTATACAGACTTGTCTCCGACGATACAAGTAGATCAGAGGACCAGAGATTCACTCCGTTGGTGGCTGTCCCTGGACAACCTGTCACAGGGGATGAGCTTCCGCAGACCAGAGTGGGTCATTGTCACGACCGACGCCAGTCTGGTGGGCTGGGGCGCGGTCTGGGGACCCCTGAAAGCTCAGGGTCTTTGGTCTCGGGAAGAATCTCTTCTCCCGATAAATATTCTGGAACTGAACAAAGGCCAAGTTCATACGGTTTCAATCAGACAACATGACGACTGTTGCGTACATCAACCATCATGGGGGAACAAGGAGTTCCCTGGCGATGGAAGAAGTGACCAAAATCATTCAATGGGCGGAGACTCACTCCTGCCACTTGTCTGCAATCCACATCCCAGGAGTGGAAAATTGGGAAGCGGATTTTCTGAGTCGTCAGACATTTCATCCGGGGGAGTGGGAACTCCATCCGGAAATCTTTGCCCAAATTACTCAATTGTGGGGCATTCCAGACATGGATCTGATGGCCTCTCGTCAGAACTTCAAGGTTCCTTGCTACGGGTCCAGATCCAGGGATCCCAAGGCGACTCTAGTAGATGCACTAGTAGCACCTTGGACCTTCAAACTAGCTTATGTATTCCCGCCGTTTCCTCTCATCCCCAGGCTGGTAGCCAGGATCAATCAGGAGAGGGCATCGGTGATCTTGATAGCTCCTGCGTGGCCACGCAGGACTTGGTATGCAGACCTGGTGAATATGTCATCGGCTCCACCATGGAAGCTACCTTTGAGACGAGACCTTCTTGTTCAAGGTCCGTTCGAACATCCGAATCTGGTCTCACTCCAACTGACTGCTTGGAGATTGAACGCTTGATCTTATCAAAGCGAGGGTTCTCAGATTCTGTCATTGATACTCTTGTTCAGGCCAGAAAGCCTGTAACTAGAAAAATTTACCACAAAATATGGAAAAAATATATCTGTTGGTGTGAATCTAAAGGATTCCCTTGGGACAAGGTAAAAATTCCTAAGATTCTATCCTTTCTTCAAGAAGGTTTGGAGAAAGGACTATCTGCAAGTTCCTTGAAGGGACAGATTTCTGCCTTGTCTGTGTTACTTCACAAAAAGCTGGCAGCTGTGCCAGATGTTCAAGCCTTTGTTCAGGCTCTGGTTAGAATCAAGCCTGTTTACAAACCTTTGACTCCTCCTTGGAGTCTCAATTTAGTTCTTTCAGTTCTTCAGGGGGTTCCGTTTGAACCCTTACATTCCGTTGATATTAAGTTATTATCTTGGAAAGTTTTGTTTTTGGTTGCAATTTCTTCTGCTAGAAGAGTTTCAGAATTATCTGCTCTGCAGTGTTCTCCTCCTTATCTGGTGTTCCATGCAGATAAGGTGGTTTTACGTACTAAACCTGGTTTTCTTCCGAAAGTTGTTTCTAACAAAAACATTAACCAGGAGATAGTCGTGCCTTCTTTGTGTCCGAATCCAGTTTCAAAGAAGGAACGTTTGTTGCACAATTTGGATGTTGTTCGTGCTCTAAAATTCTATTTAGATGCTACAAAGGATTTTAGACAAACATCTTCCTTGTTTGTTGTTTATTCTGGTAAAAGGAGAGGTCAAAAAGCAACTTCTACCTCTCTCTCTTTTTGGATTAAAAGCATCATCAGATTGGCTTATGAGACTGCCGGACGGCAGCCTCCTGAAAGAATCACAGCTCATTCCACTAGGGCTGTGGCTTCCACATGGGCCTTCAAGAACGAGGCTTCTGTTGATCAGATATGTAAGGCAGCGACTTGGTCTTCACTGCACACTTTTACTAAATTTTACAAGTTTGATACTTTTGCTTCTTCTGAGGCTATTTTTGGGAGAAAGGTTTTGCAAGCCGTGGTGCCTTCCATCTAGGTGACCTGATTTGCTCCCTCCCTTCATCCGTGTCCTAAAGCTTTGGTATTGGTTCCCACAAGTAAGGATGACGCCGTGGACCGGACACACCTATGTTGGAGAAAACAGAATTTATGTTTACCTGATAAATTACTTTCTCCAACGGTGTGTCCGGTCCACGGCCCGCCCTGGTTTTTTAATCAGGTCTGATAATTTATTTTCTTTAACTACAGTCACCACGGTATCATATGGTTTCTCCTATGCAAATATTCCTCCTTTACGTCGGTCGAATGACTGGGGAAGGCGGAGCCTAGGAGGGATCATGTGACCAGCTTTGCTGGGCTCTTTGCCATTTCCTGTTGGGGAAGAGAATATCCCACAAGTAAGGATGACGCCGTGGACCGGACACACCGTTGGAGAAAGTAATTTATCAGGTAAACATAAATTCTGTTTTCCTTATTTGGACGATATCTTGGTACTTGCTCAGTCTTCTCATTTTCGAAGAATCTCATACGAATCGACTTGTGTTGTTTCTTCAAGTTCATGGTTGGAGGATCAATTTACCAATCAGTTCATTGATTCCTCAGACAAGGGTAACCTTTTTTAGGTTTCTAGATAAATTCAGTGTCTATGACTCTGTCCTTGTCAGACAAGAGAAGTTTAACATTGATATCAGCTTGTCAAAACCTTCAGTCACAATCATTCCCTTTGGTAGCCTTATGCATGGAAATGTTGGGTCTTAGGACTGCCGCATCAGATGCGATCTCCTTTGCTCGTTTTCACATGCGACCTCTTCAGCTCTGTATGCTGAACCAATGGTGCAGGGATTACTCAAAGATATCTCAATTAATATCTTTAAACCGATTTTACGACACTCTCTGACATGGTGGACAGATCACCATCGTTTAGTTCAGGGGGCTTCTTTGTTCTTCCGACCTGGACTATAATCTCAACAGATGCAAGTCTTACAGGTTGGGGAGCTGTGTGGGGGTATCTGACGGCACAAGGGGTTTGGGAATCTCAGGAGGTGAGATTTCCGATCAATATTTTGGAACTCCGTGCAATTTTCAGAGCTCTTCAGTCTTGGCCTCTTCTGAAGAGAGAGTTGTTCATTTGTTTTCAGATAGACAATGTCACAACTGTGGCATACATCAATCATCAAGGAGGGACTCACAGTCCTCTGGCTATGAAAGAAGTATCTCGAATTTTGGTTTGGGCGGAATCCAGCTCCTGTCTAATCTCTGCGGTTCATATCCCAGGTATGGACAATTGGAAAGCGGATTATCTCAGTCGCCAAACGTTGCATCCGGGCGAATGGTCTCTTCACCCAGAGGTATTTCTTCAGATTGTTCAAATGTGGGAACTTCCAGAAATAGATCTGATGGCTTCTCATCTAAACAAGAAACTTCCCAGGTATCTGTCCAGATCCCGGGATCCTCAGGCGGAGGCAGTGAATGCATTATCACTTCCTTGGAAGTATCATCCTGCCTATATCTTTCCGCCTCTAGTTCTTCTTCCAAGAGTAATCTCCAAGATTCTGAAGGAATGCTCGTTGTTCTGCTGGTAGCTCCGGCATGGCCTCACAGGTTTTGGTATGCGGATCTTGTCCGGATGGCCTCTTGCCAACCGTGGACTCTTCCGTTAAGACCAGACCTTTTGTCTCAAGGTCCTTTTTTTCCATCAGGATCTGAAATCCTTTAATTTAAAGGTATGGAGATTGAACGCTTGATTCTTGGTCAAAGAGGTTTCTCTGACTCTGTGATTAATACTATGTTACAGGCTCGTAAATCTGTATCCAGAGAGATATATTATAGAGTCTGGAAGACTTATATTTCTTGGTGTCTTTCTCATCATTTTTCTTGGCATTCTTTTAGAATACCGAGAATATTACAGTTTCTTCAGGATGGTTTAGATAAGGGTTTGTCCGCAAGTTCCTTGAAAGGTCAAATCTCTGCTCTTTCTGTTCTTTTTCACAGAAAGATTGCTATTCTTCCTGATATTCATTGTTTTGTACAAGCTTTGGTTCGTATAAAGCCTGTCATTAAGTCAATTTCTCCTCCTTGGAGTTTGAATTTGGTTCTGGGGGCTCTTCAAGCTCCTCCATTTGAACCTATGCATTCATTGGATATTAAATTACTTTCTTGGAAAGTTTTGTTCCTTTTGGCCATCTCTTCTGCCAGAAGAGTTTCTGAATTATCTGCTCTTTCTTGTGAAGTCTCCTTTTCTGATTTTTCATCAGGATAAGGCGGTGTTGCGAACTTCTTTTGAATTTTTACCTAAGTTGTGAATTCCAACAACATTAGTAGAGACATTGTGGTTCCTTCATTATGTCCTAATCCTAAGAATTCTAAGGAGAAATCGTTGCATTCTTTGGATGTTATTAGAGCTTTGAAATATTATGTTGAAGCTACTAAGTCTTTCCGAAAGACTTCTAGTTTATTTGTTATCTTTTCCGGTTTTAGAAAGGCCAGAAAACTTCTGCCATTTCTTTGGCATCTTGGTTGAAATCTTTAATTCATCTTGCCTATGTTGAGTCGGGTAAGACTCCGCCTCATAGGATTACAGCTCATTCTACTAGGTCAGTTTCTACTTCCTGGGCGTTTAGGAATGAAGCTTCGGTTGATCAGATTTGCAAAGCGGCAACTTGGTCCTCTTTGCATACTTTTACCAAATTCTACCATTTTGTTGTATTTTCTTCTTCTGAAGCAGTTTTTGGTAGAAAAGTACTTCAGGCAGCGGTTTCAGTTTGAATCTTCTGCTTATGTTTTTCATTAAACTTTATTTTGGGTGTGGATTATTTTCAGCAGGAATTGGCTGTCTTTATTTTATCCCTCCCTCTCTAGTGACTCTTGTGTGGAAAGATCCACATCTTGGGTAGTCATTATCCCATACGTCACTAGCTCATGGACTCTTGCTAATTACATGAAAGAAAACATAATTTATGTAAGAACTTACCTGATAAATTCATTTCTTTCATATTAGCAAGAGTCCATGAGGCCCGCCCTTTTTTGTGGTGGTTATGATTTTTTTGTATAAAGCACAATTATTCCAATTCCTTATTTTATATGCTTTCGCACTTTTTTCTTATCACCCCACTTCTTGGCTATTCGTTAAACTGAATTGTGGGTGTGGTGAGGGGTGTATTTATAGGCATTTTAAGGTTTGGGAAACTTTGCCCCTCCTGGTAGGAATGTATATCCCATACGTCACTAGCTCATGGACTCTTGCTAATATGAAAGAAATGAATTTATCAGGTAAGTTCTTACATAAATTATGTTTTTTTTAAAATATACCTTTTATTTTAGTACTGGCAGACTTTCTGCAAGTACTTAAGATGGCAGGGACAATTGTGGACTGGGGGAGGGAAGAGAGCTGTTTGGGAGGGATCCTGGGGTGTGATGTGTCAGGTGGGAGGCTGATCTCTATGCTAAAGCTAAAATTAACCTTGCAAGCTCCCTACAAGCTACCTAATTAACCCCTGCACTGCTTAATACATAATACATGTGTGGTGCGCAGCGGCATTTAGCGGCCTTATAATTACCAAAAAGCAACGCCAAAGCCATATATGTCTGCTATTTCTAAACAAAGGGGATCCCAGAGAAGCATTTACAATCATTTATGCCATAATTGCACAAGTTGTTTGCAAATAATTTCAGTGAGAAACCTAAAATTGTGAAATGTTTTACGTTTTTTTTTATTTGATCGCATTTAGCGGTGAAATGGTAGCATGAAATATACCAAGATGGGCCTAGATCAATACTTGGGGTTGTCTTTGCACAAGTTGTTTGTAAATAATTTCTGTGAGAAACCTAAAGTTTGTGAAAAAAATTGTGAAAAAGTTTTTTTTTTATTTGATCGCATTTGGCGGTGAAATTATGTCATGAAATATACCAAAATGGGCCTAGATCAATACTTTGGGATTTCTTCTAAAAAAAATATATACATGTCAAGAGATATTCAGGTATTCCTGACAAATATCAGGGTTCCAATGTAACTAGTGCTCATTTTGAAAAAAGTGGTTTTGAAATTGGGTATTTCTAAACTCAGGACAAAATTTAGAAACTATTTAGCATGTTTGTTTTTTGGTGGTTGTAGATGTGTAACAGATTTTGGGGGTCAAAGTTAGAAAAAGTGTGTTTTTTCCATTTTTTCCTCATATTTTATAATGTTTTTAATAGTAAATTATAAGATATGATGAAAATAATGGTATCTTTAGAAAGTCCATTTAGTGGCAAGAAAAATGGTATATAATATGTGGGGTACAGTAAATGAGTAAGAGGAAAATTACAGCTAAACACAAACGCCACAGAAATGTAAAAATAGCCCTGGTCCTTAAGGGAAAGAAATTGAAAAATGGCCTTGGTCCTTAAGGGGTTAAAGGGACACTGTACCCAAAAAAAAATTATTTCGTGATTCAGATTGAGCATGAAATTTTAAGCAACTTTCTAATTTACTCCTATTATCAAATTTTCTTCATTCTCTTGGTATCTTTATTTGAAATGCAAGAATGTAAGTTTAGATTCCGGCCCATTTTTGGTGAACAACCTGGGTTGTCCTTGCTGATCGGTGGATAAATTTATCCACCAATAAAAAAAGTGCTGTCCAGAGTACTGAACCCCAAAAAAGCTTAGATGCCTTCATTTTCAAATAAACGGCTAGATTGTGAGCTGCTTTTTCACTACCGCTGCTATTACGAGTCTTGAAGGTTTAGGGGCACCACACACTTCTTTGGCCTTACCGCAAAACAACTTACGTAAACTTTGTAAAGTCTTTTTTTCTATGGGTCTTCCATAGCGCCTATATTACAAGTCTGTCCTGGGAGGCCAAAAAGTAAGCGGTACACCCTACCCCGTCAAGAGTCCTAAAGCATTTAAAAGTCAGTAGTTAAGAGTTTTATGGTACAACGCCGTAACATTAAGCTCATAACTAAAGTGCTAAAAAGTACACTAACACCCATAAACTACCTATTAACCCCTAAACCAAGGCCCTCCCGCATCGCAAACACTAAAATTAAATGTTTAACCCCTAATCTGCCGCTCCGGACACCACCGCCACCTACATTATATTTATGAACCCCTAATCTGCTGCCCCCAACATCGCCGACACCTACATTATATTTATTAACCCCTAATCTGCCGCCCCCAATGTTGCCGCAACATACCTTCACTTATTAACCCCTAATCTGCCACCCCCAACGTCGCGCCACTATAATAAACATATTAACCTCTAAACCGCCACACTCCCGCCTTGCAAACATTACTTAAATATTATTAACCCGTAATCTGTCATCCCTAACATCGTCACCACCTACCTACACTTATTAACCCCTAGTCTGCCGCCCCCAACATTGCCGCCACTATACTAAATGTATTAACCCCTAAACCTAAGCCTAACCCTAACCCTAACACCCCCTAACTTAAATATAATTTAAATAAATCTAAATAAAATTACTATCATTAACTAAATTATTTCTATTTAAACATAAATACTTACCTATAAAATAAACTCTAAGCTAGCTCCAATATAACTAATAGTTACATTGTAGCTAGCTTAGGGTTTATTTTTATTTTACAGGCAAGTTTGTATTTATTTTAACTAGGTAGAATAGTTACTAAATAGTTATTAACTATTCAATAACTACCTAGCTAAAATAAATACAAATTTACCTGTAAAATAAAACCTAACCTAAGTTACAATAACACCTAACACTACACTATAATTAAATACATTTACTAATTTAAATACAATTAACTAAAGTACAAAAACCCCCACTAAATTACAGAAAATAATAAACAAATTAAAGATATTTAAACTAATTACACCTAATCTAATAGCCCTATTAAAATAAAAAAGCCCCCCCAAAATAAAAAACTCTAGCCTAAACTAAACTACCAATAGCCCTTAAAAGGGCCTTTTGCGGGGCATTGCCCCAAAGTAATCAGCTCTTTTACCTGTAAAAAAAAATACAAACAACCCCCCAACAGTAAAACCCACCACCTACACAAACAACCCATCAAATAAAATACTATCTAAAAAAAACTAAGCTCCCCATTGCCCTGAAAAGGGCATTTGGATGGGCATTGCCCTTAAAAGGGCAGTTAGTTCTTTTGCAGGCCCAAACCCTAACCTAAAAATAAAACCCACTCAATACACCCTTAAAAAAACATAACACTAACCCCCTGAAGATAGACTTAGAGTTCTGAAGACGTTGGGGGCTAGTTATCAAAGCGTCTAATATGCAGCATTCGCGACGTCAAGTACGCTCGCCATAGTTCGACATACATCGCCGTCGCGGACCGTAATTACGTTCGCCATAGTTATCAAAAAACACATCCAAAATATGCGCGTCAAGTACGGTGCGAAGAGAAGCGGACTCTTGTGATCGAAGTCTGAGCGATTCAAGCTTTTCCCAACTTTATTTATATGTCCTGTAAATTCAATGAACAGAGCATCTACTTTTTCAGCAGATGATATATATAGATATATATATAGATATATATATATAGATATATATAGATATCTAAATATATATATTTATTTTTATTTGTATATTTATCGATATCTATATCCATATCTATGTACATATATATATATATTTTTGCCAATTTTATTTTTATTGTGCTATAGAATAGTAAATATAGCAAGTAGCTAGCTGACCGTTGAGCCTACTATGTATTTCTGTTTGTATTTTTATTCATTGCGATAAGTAAGGTCCAACACTGCACATACTAATTGTTAAAGAGAGGCATACTTGGAGCCTAATTCCTTCAAATAAAAATTTTCATTTCGTATGCTATAACGAATGCATTACATGGCCCGTCCCTAGTGTTTAACGTAATTTCTAATTAACTTCTTTCTTTTGCAGCATCATATAGATAGATAGATATCTATCTGTATTTTTATATATATATATATATATATATATATATATATATATATATATATATATATATATATATATGCAGGGTATAGGAAACGACTAATAACTACAACAGTGGGAGCTAGCTTACCATCGAGCCTTTTTTTTTTTATTTCTATAGTAATTAATTGCGACAAGTTCGGTCCCACACTGTGCTCAAAATAGAGAGACACACTTGTAGCCAAATTCATTAAAGGCATTTTTTTCTTTTTATATATTGGATCGAATGCATTTTTTATGTCGACCTCCCCCCCCCCCACATTGTGTACATCTAATTTTATAATAGACTTCTGTTTCCTTTGCAACATCATATCTAGATATATAGAGAGCAATACAGAGCGAGAGCAAGAGAGAGAGAGATGTCTATCTATCTATTTTTATATATATATTAATATATCTGTATCTATCACTTTATATTTCTCTGTATGTATGTACATATGTTTCTATGTCATTTTAAAATATAATGTTAATGTATGTATGTATGTATATATATATATATGTACATACATACAAAGAGAGAGAGATATGAAGTTATAGATATTAATAGATACTTAAAAAACAAATTCTATATATTTATATTTTTTAATTCATATATACTTTAAATTAATAAATGGAACACCAATATCATAGAATAATTTTTCAAGCGACAATAACAACCTTGAACTCTTCTCAAAGGAAAACCAAGCACATTTATGTACGTTCCAAATTATCATTTAAAATTCCATTTATAATTATTTAAAAAATTAATATTAAACTTTTTAAATAGTGCTTTTGTTACCTTTATTTTAAAAAGAAGGAATCTAGGCTGAGAATCAAGAGAAATTCAATTGAACCACCCTTTAAAATTGAATTTTGAATTGTTGTTTAATCTGCAAGGTCAACTCATGAATGATTGCCAATGGATAATTGAATTGTACTGCCAGTACAGTCAGTTTACCGTTGTCTTTTATGTCTCTAGGTAGGAGGATGAGAGTATAAATTTACTAAGCCTTAAAAAGTGCTGTATTTGATTCAATTTCTAGTGCTTGCCTTATCCTCCCCATTTTCCCCACCATTTATACAATTTATTTCCAAAATATATTTTACCCGTGTTATTGAAGTTTTTGTAATTGTTCAATAAGGGTCTAGCTCCATACTCAAAACTTAATATCTGAAGCATGAACATTAATTTTTCATATTTACTTTCACTTGACTCCTCAGATAACCTATTCTATGTGAAATAGCAATGGAGATGCGATAGTCAATCATATAACAATTCAAATTTTACAAATATCTTGTGGACCTGATACGACAGTGTGGATCAGGTCCGCAAGACCTTGCTGAATATCCTTTCTCTATTCAGCATTGCAACAGCAGGTCTTGTGAGCTCCTGCTGCAACGCCGCACCCTGCAGACTTGAGGATAATTGACGACCAGAAGGTATTGTCAATCAACACGATGGTACTGTATAATTTGTAATTGTTGCGATTACTGTCCGCCTCATAAGATCTGGTGGACAGTGTTATCAATCATCAGTCTTTATACTGCTGCTCCCTATTTTACTATTTCTTGTAATTCTTAATAATTGCCAGAAACACGTCCCCTTATGTGCTTTCATTTATATATATATTTGCAGCTATATATTTTTATATACTGCAGCTATATATTTTTATAAATTGTTGCATATTTATACTTATTTACCTTTTTTTTTTCCATGTCACTATCAATTAATATTTAAATCAATACAGTGAGACAGTAATAACTGGAATAAACTAATTTTTTAATGTTTTTTTTTTAAATTTTTGATCAAAATAAACAAAACCAAAAAAAAATCAAAGATCATGTAGCGCCTGCTGCATCTGACGAACTGCCCTAGCAACTGCACGTAGGGCCTCTGCAAGTTCATCAAACACCGGCTGCAGAAATGGTCCCGTTTGTGTCCCCTGATCTCGATCTAGAAAAATAACCAAATAATGTATGTTAGATAAATCATTTTTCAATATTGAATTTTGAAAACAGTATATTATTTTCACTTACATTCCACTATAGGCACCTCCTCTTCTTCCTCCCTTGGCAATGCTTCGTCAACCAATAACTCCCCCTCCTCTTCCTCAAAAGGCGGCATCTCCTCCTCCTCCTCCCCCCCCCTAGCCACCTCCACTGCTGGTGGAATTATCCCCAGTACTTGGTCGTCTGTAAGAGATGAAACATAGTAATGAATAAGTATTAGTCAGATCAATGTCCAATACCAAATTGTACGATTCTTTCATTAACAAAAATGTTCAAAGTCTCCAAACATTTTCAATTTTTTTAATAATTTTATAAATACATAAAATAATTTAAAAAGATAAATTTTCCCTTTCATCTTTTATAAAGAGATTATAAATGTTTTAAATCATGATAGTTTAATTCATTCTTCTCTTTCTAAGAAAAGCATATCTAGATATTCTCCGTAGTTGAAGATTTGTTAATGATCAGAGATGTCTTGATTAAAATCAAAATCCATATGCAATGTGATAACTTCCTCAAATGATAGATATAGAATTAAGTAAATGGATTTAAACTATATTGTCAATGTTTAAAATTATTCAAATGTTTTTAGTAAAATTGCAAAGAATATTTTGGTTTTTATTGTCCTTTCAACATGCTGGCTTTAATAACATTTAAAATCTTACAAATTGTAAAGTTAGATTTTTCAAACATAGTATGATAATTTAAAATTTACCTTGGATATCAGGGACTTCAGCTCTCCCTGAATCCACATGAGGTGCTGTTATATACCTCATCGGCAACGGTGGTGAGGAGTGGTTGCTCCTGGGCGTTGCCATAGATACTGGCCGCATATATCGTGGCACTAGATCACGCCTGCGATCTGTGAAAATATAAATGTTTATGTACACATTAGATACAGGTTAGATATTATTGTTATGTATCTTCAGCATCCATGTATGTAAATTCCCCCCCCCAAAAAAAAATGCGAGATCACTAGCAATATCTTGCTCTCTCTTGTCTCTCCCTGTCTCTCTTGTCTTCCACTCTCTCGTCTTTATCTCTCTCATCTGTCTCTCTTTCTCTCTCTCGTCTTATCTCTCTCTCTCTCTCTCTCTGTCTCTTTCTGTCTCTCTCTCTGTCTGTCTCTCTAGATCTAGATATATAGTTCTATATACATATCAATATCTAAATATATATATAGATATATATATATAGAGATATATAGATATATAGATATAGAGATATAGAGATATAGAGATATATAGATATATAGATATATAGATATATAGATATATAGATATATAGATATATATAGATATATAGATATATAGATATATATATAGATATATAGACAAATAAAAAATTATATTCTATATATGTTTAAACTTGAATGTATATGATGGAGCATGAACATTTTTTTTTACATTCTATATTATATATATGGATAATATAGGTAAGGTTGAACTACAAAATAGTATTGCATTGACTCTTAACAATTTTTTTTTGGCAATGAATTTTTGAATTACAGTAAATTAAATACATAGAAAGAAAAAAATGTCAGGATAAAAATTAAATTACATTCTTAAAAAAATGTAATGTAATTCCTGTAACACAGTAAAATAAAAAAATAAAAATATTAATCAATGAAGAATCAATGTAATTGATGATTGCTTGCGTCATTTAAGTATCCCTCATATAAACTTCTGATATACGTACATATACGGACCAGTGCTCTTAACGCTTCATAGCGTTCACGCTCCCGTCGCCGAAGGTCAGAAAACCTTCGCAGGCAGCTGCGACGTGTCCTGGTGATACCGGACACCCTCCTCATCCTCCGCATCATCTCATAGATGATGCGGTCTCTGTCCTCGTGTATCATCCCCCGTACACCGCCTATGCGACGGGGAAAGTACCTATTCATCCCGTACACCAATATCAATAATTCACCCTGGGTGAATGGTACAGACATTGCAATATCAATCCAAAAAAACTTTATGATTTTTTTTATCAAAGTGCGACATATATATATCAATAATAGAGAAATATCATTGGTTGTTGTAAGTGTACATAAAAATATCAATATTTGGTTGGCGGATTATATGTAGCACGTGTTCCTGACTAATAAACATGCAATTGACCTTTTCAAATGATATCATACATGCACCACTAATTACTCTCATGGCAATCACAAACTATAAATGTCAAATACGAGATTTACATAGGATTGTCTTGAATCATAATATTCCTGTTTACTGTCATTTTTGTAATCAAAACTAATTGTGGTATATTGCTGTCGCATTAAAAAATTAAAATATTTTTATTTAAAAATGTCAAGATTCACTAAGGCCTAAATGTTGTTTACAATGAATATCTTTCTCAATAAACATCCAAAAAAATACAACGATGGCGTAATTTAAATAAGTGCAAATTGTAATCCGTCATGATAGTCTGTAGGATGTCATACATGTCTACTAGTATAAATATTTTGATGTATAGAGGATGAACATTCATTCCAAACACAAACGTTAACAATTAGGCCTGAGTGACTATTGACAATATCAACTACAAAAATATCTCATATATTAGTGCGACGGCGATATACAAAATAAAGACTAATTTGATTGGTTCTTGGCTGTAAATACATGATATTCGGTTGGCTAATTGCATGTCTCACGTGTTCATTACTACCGGTTCTAAAAAATATAACAAATATTCGGTACGCTATTTAAATGTTTCACGGGTTCATAACTACTTATAACAAAAACATGCGACAGTATTAAAGCTTAACATAAAAAAATCATGAGTATTAAAGCAAGGCATATACAATTATTTTACTTACGGTTTATTCAAATATCGAATTGTGAGATTGCCTGTATTCATGCGTGTACAAAGTATAAGCAAATATTTAAAGAGATCCCTCTCCTGTCGGATAATAGACAAAAAGTAAAATAAGCTGACCCCTTTTATAGACAAATATGACACACTGTAGACACGTATGACACACTATAGACAAGTATGACACACTGTAGACAAGTATGACGGATTTATCGTCATCAAATAATTAATACTGCGACATCAATCTAATTTAAAACTTTATCGACGATAGATTTGCAGAGACATCAAAAGATTCTTATTATTCGATCATTAAAGTAAACGGGCGTCATAAATGACGAAATTATATTGATATTATTCAATTTGTTATAATTACAATAAGAAATGTCAATTGTTAACTGCTAATTGAAATTTTGGAATCTAAGTCTATAAAAGGAAATCTAAAATGGAGTCAAATCACCTATGCTTTACAAGAGCTGTAGGTGCAAGAGTTACTATTTATTGAGATAGATTATTTATTTATTCATTTATTCTCTTGCTGCTATTTTTATCTTGTGATGTCTGCGCCTGGTAAAACAAAGTCAGGGCGCAGCGTGCAATTTAATTTTGAGCAAAACCGGATTTTAGTGACCCTTGTTTTAGAACATTATGATTTTATTATTGGTTCTAAAGCCCATAAGACCTCGCTCTCCAAAAAATCTGCAATTTGGAGAGCAATCGCCAACAGTGTGTCCGCCGAAGGGAATTATCCCAAAACGGTGGACAACTGTAAGAAGCGATTTTCGGACATCAAAAGACGATTAAAGGCCAAGCTGGCCAGGGAGTTACAGTCTGCACGTCGGACCGGTGGTGGCGAGCCATATGTGGCTGAACTTAGAGACTATGAAGTTCAGCTGCGGGAGAAGCTGGGAGCAAACATGACGCTCGGTCTGGATTTAGTGGGGCATGATACTGACGAGTTAGCAGGTAAGATGATATTTATAGAAATATTCCTGTGGCACATTTTATTTAATGTTCCATCAAAGCTTTTTTAGAGGGACATAACACCAACATTGTTTATTTTATGAATTTGAAATAGAATATAATGTAAAACATCATTTTAAGTTACTTATATTATCTATTATTTGGAATATTTGTTAAAATTATTTGATGAAAAGCATATCTATATATGCTCAATAGCTGCTGATTGGATGCTGCACATAGAAGCATCATGTGATTGGAACACCATTGTGCATTGCTTTTACTTCAAATAAGGAAATTTTAGAAATTGAGAAAAAGAAAATATTAAAGTCAATAGGAATGTGTTTCACATTTATATTATCAATATGAATCATGAAATAAAGAATTGCAGTTTAATGCCCCTTTTAAGATCATTATGTGCAATATTATTCTTAATTTATTTATTTTTTGTTGTTGTTGAAGCATCTACCAGTGCAGCAGCTGCTGTCCCTGCTGATGACACAGATAGTGAAGATGCTGCTGATGGTGATGAAACACTACTATTGCCCGTCAGTATCCACACTGAATCCAGCCACAGCTTCTCCTCGGCCGCCACGCACCCGGACATTATGTGCAGCACCCCTGATGTAGCAAGCATTGGCCGATCTACAGGTATGTTTACTATTATTAGCTTGATATCATTTTATTTTTAAAGTGGTATGATTGTTCAATTTTCTAAATATGTATATTCATTTTTATTTATCTAGTTGATGTCCGAAGGGCTTTAGGACCACCTCCAAGATCTACGATCTCCTCCTCAGGTAAAAAATATAAAATTAAAAAAATTTTTTTTATAAATATTCTCTTTCTTTGCAAATCCTGAATGTAAGCTTAAAAGACAGGCCATTGGGGATTTATAACCTGGGTAACGCTTATTGATTGTTGTCTATATGTAAACATCCAATCAAAAAATGGTCTACCTTTTATTGAAATTTTATGTGCCTGCTTGTAATATATTTTTTTTTTAGATTTTCAAGGAAAGACAAAAAGAAAAATAATCATTATAGATAATAGGATTAAATAATAATCTTGCTTAATATGTCATGATCTATCTGAATCATGTAAGTTTAGTTCATACTAGACTATCACTGTAATGATATTTACATATATTTTAATTTACAATTCTCTGCAAATTAAAATGAATGTAAGGTTTGTATAATCACCTGTGTATCGCATGACCATTCTTTGAGGCCTATTTAACAAATGTCTGTCGGACATTATCCAACTGTGCCGATCAGGTCTGACAGACATAGCCGAATGTGAAGAGCAATACATTCTCAGAACTCAGAGCATGTGGACAGGGTTATGGAGCTGTGGTCTTTAGACTGTTGCTTCATAAGTGTTGTTTTCCAAGAGTCTGAATACTCCCAATAAAAACTTTAAAAGCCCTTAAAGCTACTTACGGAGCTTGATAAATGGACCTCTATATCTCTCTCTCTCTTATGTATTAAACAACAAATGGAGTTGTAGCTACAAAGTTTATTGCGAGCATGCAGGATTTAAAGAAAATGCAGTTATAAACAAACGTAGAAAGAATGCTGCTCCATACCCTTGACGCTATTCACCACAATTGAGTCTGATCTTGTTTATTGACCAACACATGCTGACGGCCCATTGTCCGTTACTCTGAAGGGGCCATTCTCTACATTCAGTGAGTTATTGTGGACATGATCTGCACTGTTGGATCATGTCCAACAGAACAAAGAAAAAGACTCCTAGAATATATTCTCTGTGCATCATCATTGTCAATACGCAAACTTATCACACCATTAGTGGTGCTTGTAATCATGTCATTGATTAATCAACAATCTAATCAGATTTTGATATTGTTGAATTTCTACAATTGATGTGTTAACAATGATGTTGTACGGTGAATAATTTATTATAAATTTGAATATGAAATATTTTTGATAATAAGCCCCTTTACAAGTAGAAATGAATATACACATTCTTATTTATTTTCGACATTTAAGATAACATACAATATACAAATCAGTAATGTTAAAATTCTGTGTCTTACAAATTTGATTGTGTTATGATTTATTTAATATATATGTTTAATATCATATGCATTTAATACTTCCAAATACATTAGTTTAACTAACAATATATTTTATTTTTATTTTTTTTTAGATGCCGAGCGTGCATTACTGACTTCGGAGGAGATCGACTGTTGTCTTCGTGAGCTGAGAGATTTCACACAGGAGTCGTCCCTGGGAGAGACCCTATTTCCAGAATCACAGGATCAGGGAATTTCCCAGGGAACATCAGAAATAGATTCTCTCAGCCGTTCTGCCCCTCCTGACCCCGAACAACCAGCTGCTTTGGACCCTGGTGACCCTCATGCCCCTGTTGGTCATGCCCCATCAGCTCATGGCCGTGCTGATCCTGGCCACCGACTGCCTCGCATCTCTGATGAGGAGGCAGTCGGGGAAATGTTAGATCTGGCCAGGCAGTACCGGGCAGAACACCGTGAGTTGCGTGGGGCATTAAGCTTATCTATTGAGCAACAGGGGCAGGTATTAAATCGGGTCATTCAAGTAGATAGGGAAAGATTAGATATAGAAAGGGAAAGGTGTAGAATAGATACAGCAAGATTAGATCTTGAAAGAGAAAGGTGTAGAGTAGATACAGCTAGATTAGATTTAGAGAGGGAAAGATTTGAATACAAGCGACGTAGGGACAGTTGTAGAATAGAGTTAGAGAGGGATAGATTAAATTATGAAATGCAGAGGGATAGCGATAGATTAAATTTTGATAGGGAAAGATTAGCTTTTGATAGGGCCAGAGCAGCTGAAGAACAGCTAGAACGGCAGCGTCGGGAGAGGGTGGACGAAGACAACAGGGTTTTAAATCGTCAGCTGATTTTAAACTTTGGGAGAAGGGGAACAAGGGAGAGATCACCCCCCCTCTCTCCCTCACCCAAAAGAAAAAAAGATTAGGGTGTTTTAATGTGCTCATTTTATTAGGGTCTTTTATATAATTTTTATTAGGTATGTGTTTATTTTTAATTTTTTTACTTTTTAAAAATATGAATAAAATATTTTTTAAAATGTATTGATGTTTTTTTAAACATTTAAAAATATGAATTAAATATTTTTAATGTTTTAAATAAATGTCTTTATGTTTTTCTTATTTTTAATTTAAAAATATGTATTGAATATTTTTAAAATATTTTAAAATGTCGATGTGTTTACTATTTTTAATTTTTAAATATGTAATGAATATTTTAAAATTACATAAATGTCGATGTTTTTATGAATTTTATTTTAAAAATATGATTCAAATATTTTTAAAATAATTTTTTTTTTTTTTTTTATTAAAACATATGATTCCAATATTTGTTTTCAAAATTATTTTTTAATAAAAATATATATCAACATTATTAATAAATGTGTTTGTTATTACTTGATTCACACGTTACAAATGACTGATGTTCTAATCGAATGCAGAAGTAAAATATTAACTACTCTTATTATTAAATGTTAAATGTAATAAACATATTATTTTTTATTTTATATAAGATTTGGAATATTGAGCTTTTGGATAAAAAACTCTATTATAATAAATTGTACTTGAATCAATATTTCTAGTATAAATATTCATTGTATAAATGTGATATTCACATTTGTTCAAAATTTTTATAATTGTCTTAATATCTTTATTTTAAAATTAAAGTCCCTACCCTTCGACAGAACTTTTTTATTGGTTGATGAATGTATACACTAATCAAGAAGAACAACCAAGGTAGTTCAACAAAATGGTTTTGCATCGAAAGTTACACAAATTATATTTATTTTAAAATATATTAATATTGTTTTAAATTTTAAAATATTAATAATTAATATTTTGAATAAAATTGTATGCTCTATATGAATAACACATAAAAAAATTTAGTTCAGTGTCTCTTTATTAGTTATAACATTATAATAAATATATTTATATATAGGAAAATCTTGATAAAGAGAGATATTGAAAGAGAGAGTGTTTGTGTGAGAGAGAGAGAGAGAAAGAGGGGGGATTGTGTGTGAGAGAGAGAGAGGGGGGGGGATTGTATCAGAGAAAGAGTGATTGTGTGAGAGAGCGAGAGAAAGAGGGGGGGATTGAGTGAGAAATAGGGGGGATTGTAAGAGAGAAGGGGATTGTGAGAGAGAGAGAGAGAGAGAGAGAGAGAGAGAAAGGGGGGGGATTGTGTGAGAGAGTGAGAGGCGGGGGATGGTGTGTGAGAGAGAGAGAGGCGGGGGATGGTGTGAGAGAGAGAGAGAGAGAGAGAGGGATTGTGAGGGAAGTTTGTGTGAGAGAGAGAGAGAGAGAGAGAGAGAGATAGAGGGGGGAGAGAGAGAGGGAGAGATTGATATTGAGAGTGAGAGAAAGAGAGAGATAGAGAAGAAATGTGATATAGATGAAGACAGACAGTACGAAAAACAACTATATACATTTATAAAACTGTAGTGCACTGCTGCTAGGTCCATTAATGTTAATAAAAATTTTTTTGGCTATTTTATATTATTATAATGTGACCGTTAAAATTAATGTACATAACATTGAGCTCATGACCAATAAAGTGATAATTAACCAATTAATTTGTTGTATTTTTTATGCAGATAGAGCATGACATTTTAATCAAGCTTTTAATTTTCTCCTAATCAACGATGTTCTTCATTATCTTGTTTGATTAATTGTAAATGCAACAATGTAATTATTGATTCTGTGACATTTATGGTGATAAACCGGTTTATTCTAAAATACAAGTATGCCTAAAGAAATGAAATAAAAAGGTCATTTTTATAAAAGGAAATGCAGAATATTAACACATAATAATAAATATTTCTTGTTATAGGCTTACAAATAACAAAAGAGTCAAGTGTAGATCTTCAAAAATGTGTTTAATGAGATTTTATTAAACATGTGTCTCATCAACTTTACATTAAACAATAGCAACATTTGCCAAAATAAACCATTTACAATCAATGCATTTACAATGATATACAATTTCATTCATAGAAACGACAATATTTGCTCAAAGGTAATCCAAAATATAGCAGCTTTTGGATTACAAATAATAATGTAAAGAAAAACACAAATAAAAACTGTATGTTGCACAATCAACCTTCTTGCCCAAAAAACCCCTGGATATAGACTGATCGAGCTTGGACACCCAGAGCATTGTGCTCCAGGTCTGGGTCGATGAATTCACCATATTCATTGTCCAAGCTCTCCATATCTATATCCGGGATTTGTAGGGCAATATTGTGCAACATACAGCAAACCAAAAAAATTAAGGAGACTTTGGAGGGGGCGTACTGAAGGACACCACCAGAGATGTCCAAGCAGCGGAAACGGCTCTTCAGCACGCCAAAGGTGCGCTCAATCACAGATCTTGTTGCCTTGTGTGCACGGTTGTAGCGCACCTCTTCCACTCCGTTGGGGTTTTGGACGGGTGTGAACAGCCACGGAAGACACGGATACCCAGAATCACCTTTAAAAAAAAAAAAAAATGACATTAGCAATGGTAATGATTAAAATATTTCATATACATATGGTTAAAGCATTGTTTTTAAACCGATGGGCCGTGGCACACTAGTGTGCCATGTCAGAGATCCTCAGGTGTGCTGTGGCTGACAACAGTGCGGTTGTGTACCTCTTTCAAAACTCTAAATATTGGTAGGTATTTGAGGGGATCATCAGGCATCATTTACAACCATGACATTAACATTCATTCACAGACAATCACTATGATTGCTTGTGAATGAGTGTAAATATGTCATGTATATTTTGTAGGAGGCATGGCATGACAGCACAGTACAGTGTGTGTGTGTGTGTGTGAATATATATATATATATATATATATATAAACATATATATATATAAACACATATATATCAATATAAATAAATAAATATATATATATATATATATATATATATATATATATATATATATATATATATAAACACACATATATATATATATCCTGTATAAGGCTACAATGTATGATTTTGTAACATTTTTCAATGTAATCAAGTGTGCCACGGTCAATAAAAGGTTTCAAATCACTGGGTTAGAGTATGTAATAGATATTTACCTATCAAGATTCCCTCTGGCATTTGGCCCTCCTGGAACCGATGGTAGATGGCAGAATTCCGGAGGATGAAGGAATCGTGATTGCAGCCAGGGAGCCCAGATCGAACACTCATCACCCTCAACCTGGCGTCACAGATGACCTGGATATTCAGCGAGTGATTGGATTTCCTATCCCGGTAGGGCTCTTGTTCATCCCTGGTAGGCTGCACTAGGATGTGAGTGCAGTCAATGGCCCCCAATACCCTTGGCAATCCAGCTCGATGGTAGAACTGGAGCTTGACAGCATGCCACTCCTCCGGTGTGTTTGGGAAGTGGACATGATGGACTAGGCGTCAGTGCAAAGCATCCAGGACAACCTTCAGATGACGTGAGAAGGTTGTCTGGCTCATACCAACGCCTAGACCTGTCACAGCCTGGAATGACCCAGTTGCCAAGAAATAGAGGACCGCAAGAAGCTTTACCATCCCAGGGATTGCCCTCGTTCTTCTAGTGAGTGGCTCGAGAGAGTCCGCGATCTCGACATAGAGCCTCTCAATAGAGGCCCTATCCAGTCGAAATCGACGGATCACCTCTCGGTCACTGAGGGCATGGAGCCCAATCCTTGGGTAGAAAACCCTTGGCACTCGCCGGCGTCTTCCATGTTGTATTGCAGCCATCAACACCCGTCTTGCCCTGCGTCTCCTTAATAAAAGCACAAAATTGACAACATTGAGGATGTCCATCCTCAAACCAAGAACCAAACAATAATAATGAAAAGCAGTGATTGAACAGCCCCTTTTATAATGCCTAGTTTCACAGATGTGAACGTTTTCAGTAATTAACTACATTGGTGCAGCAATCATTACCTAAGACATGGCTTGCACATTTTGTTAAGTATCGCGTCATATAACGCTCAATTAAAGTGACTAATTGATAAACTACGAAATACTAGTGACGTATATGTCTTTTTTAACGCGTCATTTGACGAGCACAATACGATGTTCATAAACGTATCTTATTGAGCCATTCAGGTGTGTTTCACCTGTAAGAAATGCAGGTGTCTGTTTAATTATGAAAATTATTTATTCAAAACACATGAGTATGTTGCTCTAGTTTCAATGTTATTTAATATTTTTCTGTTTGGATGGCAGCATTATGAAGGTGAAAAAGGTCAGTGATTACTGTGTTTTACTATTAAATATTAGAGAATTAAGAATTTTCTATCCTAAGTAACAAAAAGAATGCTGTGTTGAACATTATGTGAAATATTGGGTTATTCTGGATGTGATTCCTAAGAACATTTTCAAATCAAATGTATTTTGAAAGTGCAGTTAAACATTGACATGAAGCTGACATTTATAATTGCATTGTAGCTACAAAAAGGTATCCTAGCAAATGACTGAACTCATTTCAATTTATTTTTAAAGTACAAAGTTACACAGTGACATCAATCCATGAAATTTATAAATGCATTGTATCTCCAAAAAGGGATACTAGCAACTGACTTCAAAACATTATCAAACATTATCCTAATGATTTACCTTAGCCTCAACGATGCTGCCATCCAAACCAAATCAGAATTCATATAATGCCGATGTAAATTTGCATGTGTTTTGGATAATTGATTGATAGTCTAATTTGTATTGTGTGTAATTAAATAATAGGCTCTTTTGTATTGTGTATAATTAATTAATAGCATTATTGATGTGCATTGTATCGAATATTTTGCTATCCTTTGTGTTCATGTGTTTTTCATTTTCAAAATGGAACAATTGCTGTGCATTGTTTTCATTCTTTGCCTATCCTTTGTGTGCATGTGTTTTTCATGTTCAAAATTATAACATTTGCTGTGCATTGTTTTCATTCTTTGCCTATCCTTTGTGTGCATGTGTTTTTCATTTTCAAAATGGAACAATTGCTGTGCATTGTTTTCATTCTTTGCCTATCCTTTGTGTGCATGTGTTTTTCATGTTCAAAATTATAACATTTGCTGTGCATTGTTTTCATTCTTTGCCTATCCTTTGTGTGCATGTGTTTTTCATTTTCAAAATGGAACAATTGCTGAGCATTGTTTTCATTCTTTGCCTATCCTTTGTGTTCATGTGTTTTTCATTTTCAAAATGGAACATTTGCTGTGCATTGTTTTCATTCTTTGCCTATCCTTTGTGTGCATGTGTTTTTCATTTTCAAAATGGAACAATTGCTGTGCATTGTTTTCATTCTTTGCCTATCCTTTGTGTTCATGTGTTTTTCATTTTCAAAATGGAACATTTGCTGTGCATTGTTTTCATTCTTTGCCTATCCTTTGTGTGCATGTGTTTTTCATTTTCAAAATGGAACAATTGCTGTGCATTGTTTTCATTCTTTGCCTATCCTTTGTGTTCATGTGTTTTTCATTTTCAAAATGGAACATTTGCTGTGCATTGTTTTCATTCTTTGCCTATCCTTTGTGTGCATGTGTTTTTCATTTTCAAAATGGAACAATTGCTGTGCATTGTTTTCATTCTTTGCCTATCCTTTGTGTGCATGTGTTTTTCATGTTCAAAATTATAACATTTGCTGTGCATTGTTTTCATTCTTTGCCTATCCTTTGTGTGCATGTGTTTTTCAGTTCCATAAACTCTAACAAGTGGCAACAAAAAAAATATATTTTCCATTGTTTTATTAGGTGACATGATCGACTCGAGCCCATTGACTACTATAGGATCCGCGACCTCTGAGGCGGCGCATTGAAAATGAGGTACGCTGCGTCGGATACGACGCGAGCGTAAGTGGTCATTTTTTGATAACTATCAGAAAGCTTCTAATTCTGTTGAATAGCAGGGCGAAAGCATTGGAATCCGCAAGTTTTCCAGAGGTTTTCTATTCTAATCGATCTGTGTCGAATTGAGAGCGCCGAATCGTATGTTACGTCACCAAAAATCAACTTCGGACGATTTAGACACTTTGATAACTGAGGCGAAGCCAGTTCGCGACGTGTACGACGCGGATTTTCGGCCGATTTCAAGTAGACATTTTGATAACTACTCCCCCGGACATCCATCCTCAAGGAAGCGGCAGAAGTCTTCATCCAACCGGGCCGAAGTCCTCAAAGAAGCTGGGAGAAGTCTTCATCCAAGCCGGGCGAAGTTGTCCTCTAGACGGCAGAAGTCTTCATCCAGACGGCATCTTCTAGCTTCATCCATCCGATGCGTAGCGGTTCCATCTTCAAGACATCCGACGCGGAACATCCTCTTCATCCGACGACTACCCGACGAATGAAGGTTCCTTTAAGTGACGTCATCCAAGATGGCGTCCCTTAGATTCCAATTGGCTGATAGAATTCTATCAGCCAATCGGAATTAAGGTAGAAAAAATCCTTTTGGCTGATGCAATCAGCCAATAGGATTGAGCTCGCATTCTTTTGGCATTCTATTGGCTGTTGGTGTTTAGACTCGGGGTTCATGTAAGGGTGTTAGGTGTAGACATAAATTTTATTTCCCCATAGGAATCAATGAGGCTATGTTAGTGAGTTTTACGCTGCTTTTTTGCAGGTGTTAGACTTTTTCTCAGCCGGCTCTCCCCGTTGATTCCTATGGGGAAATCGTGCACGAGCACGTACGACCAGCTCACCGCTGACTTAAGCAGCGCTGATATTGGAGTGCGGTAATGAGCAAAATTCTGCTCAACGCTCACTTCTTGTCTTTTAACAACGGGTTTGTAAAAACCTGTAATACCAGCGCTGTAGGTAAGTGAGCGTTGAGAGAAAACTGCTAACACTACACTACAATTAAATACAATTAAATAAATTACATACAGTTAACTAAATTATATACAATTATCTAAAGTACAAAAAAAAAAGAATGTTCCTTTAAGTGCAGTCATCCAAGATGGCGTCCCTTAGATTCAGATTGGCTGATAGAATAATATCAGCCAATCGGAATCTAAGGGACGCCATCTTGGATGATGTCACTTAAAGGAACCTTCATTCGTCGGGTAGTCATCGGCCGAAGAGGATGCTCCGCGTCGGATGTCTTGAAGATGGACCCGCTCTGCACTGGATGGATGAAGATAGAAGATGTCGTCTGGATGAAGACTTCTGCCGTCTGGAGGACCACTTCTGCCCGGCTTGGATGAAGACTTCTGCCCGTCTGGAGGACCACTTCTGCCCGGCTTGGATGAAGACGTCTCCCGGTAAGTCGATCTTCAGGGGGTTAGTGTTTTTTTAAGGGTGTATTGGGTGGGTTTTATTTTTAGGTTAGGGCTTTGGGCCGCAAAAGCGCTAACTGCCCTTTTAAGGACAATGTCCATCCAAATGCACCTTTTCAGGGCAATGGGGAGCTTAGGTTTATTTAGTTAGTATTTTTTTTGGGGTGTTGGTTTGCATTTTTTTTTACAGGTAAAAGAGCTGATTACTTTGGGGTAATGCCCCAGAAAATTCCCTTTTAAGGGCTATTGGTAGTTTAGTTTAGGCTAGGTTTTTTTTTTATTTTGGTCGGGCTTTTTATTTTGATAGGGCTTTTAGATTAGGTGTAATTAGTTTAAATTTCTGTAATTTGTTTATTATTTTCTGTAATTTTAGTGGGGGTTTTTTGTACTTTAGGTAATTTATTTAATTGTAGTGTAGTGTTAGGTGTTATTTTCACTTAGGTTAGGTTTTATTTTACAGGTACTTTGGTATTTATTTTAGCTAGGTAGTTATTAAATAGTTAATAGCTATTTAATAACTATTCTACCTAGTTAAAATAAATACAAACTTGCTTGTAAAATAAAAATAAACCCTAAGATAGCTACAATGTAACTATTAGTTATATTGTAGCTAGCTTAGGGTTTATTTTACAGGTAAGTATTTAGTTTTAAATAGGAATAATGTAGTTAATAATTGGAATTTTATTTATATTTATTTAAATTAGATTTAAGTTATGGGTGTCAGTGTTAGGGTTAGACTTAGGTTAAGGGGTTAATAAATTTAATATAGTGGCGGCGACGTTGGGGACGGCAGATTAGCGGTTAATAAATATTATGTAGGAGCGGTGGTTTAGGTGTTAATAACTTTATATAGTTGTGGCGGGGTCCGGGAGCGGTGGGATAGGGGTAAAACAGTGTAGTATAGTGTGTGTGTTTAGTGACAGTATACCAATAAAGCTGGGAAAAAGCCAAAGAGCAGCGAGATAGATGACTGTTACTTAACAACAGTCCGCTGCTCATCGCCCCGTACTTGGTGCGTGGCTTTTTCACAGCTTTTTTGGTAACTTTGGAGAACGTATTCAGGTCTGCGGCAGCGATGTTAGGCGAATCGTAGGCGAGCGTATTGGTGCCGGCAAATGCAAATAAGTTGACGGGTTGATAAATAGGGGCCAATGCCTCTCTGAACAAGGAACACAGAAACCCCAGACAATTGTTTCGGCCTTCATTGGGCCTCGTCAGTGGGGTGTAGCCATAATCCTCTATGCACACTGAGCAAGGAGTCCACGTCTGGTTGCCTCTTTTTCCCATAGGGAGACTAAATACATACTGAGAGAAATGCACTCGCAGGAACGAACAACCAGCTCAATACACATACAAATACATATTTAGCAATGTATATGCATGTGTCTCAATGTTAAAGCCCTTTGCCTGCCTTTTTTTTTCTAGTACCCCCGAGATCTCATATCTTTGAGCCCCTATAACATTTTTGTGCAATATTTTTTTTAAAAAAAATAATTTTTATTAGACAGTGTTAATATGAGTGTAACTGTACTTTGTAATGTATTTTTTAATTGTTTTGTGCAACTTTTTTGTTTTGGGAAACAGTTAACCACAGCTCTGAGATTGTGGTAAGGATTTTGCTAATTTTGTAGTATCAGCGCGATGAAAAAGGCTTGCAAAAAGACAATGTAATCTAGCCCTATGCTTTTAAAATTTGATAAAAGAGCATACTGGTAATCTGTCAGGCTAACTACGCCAACTGAGGTACTGTGATGACAAACGCTACCACCTATAATTTAAATGTGGAAGTAACGTGCAAGACCAACATGAGTAAATTATATATAATGGGCTAGATTACAAGTGGAGCGCTAATTTATTATGCACCCGCAAAATGGAAATTTTGCCCGTTTATGGATGCATGATAAATAACCAGCCATTACTAGTGGCTGGTTATTGCTACTGCGAGCTTGCGGTAGCAATTAGTGCTCCAAAAATTAACTAAAGGTTAGGTTTTTGGTTAATTTTCACAATTTCCCCCAATTGGCCCCAAAATACAGTGTAGTGTTGATTTTTATAAAAAAAAAACTGCACAAAGCAGTTTTTAGGGGCTAAAGTTGGCGTGTGTGGGATATTAGAAAAAACGGCACTAAAAAGTGCCTTTACATTGCGGTCTGTTTGTTCCCTGTAAATATATATGCATATGCGCTTGTATTACAAAGGGGAGTACAAATATCTCCCTAGTAAAAGCGATATTTTGCACTCTACTTGCAATCTGGCCCAATATGTTTCACCTATAAATTATAAGATTGATTAGCTGGAAGTTATGAAAACAAGAAAAAGTATGTAATGAATATTGAGCTGAAAATGTTATAAAGTTTGTTTTAACCATCATTTTGTAATTAAACATAACGTTTTAGCCTTTTTAAAGTATGATGATGTTTATGCCTCCCTTACCATACGAAAAGTGAAATATTTTGAAATGGCAACAGTCTGACTATTATTCTATGTCATATAAAGAATCATGGCTATCTGTTTTTTTTATACATGAGACAAAAGTAAAATGTAGGAAGGTGTACTGTTATTTCCTAAGCCAAAGCTGCAAATTAAATGTACAACTTTTTATGCCAATCTAATTCCCTATGATTTTTAATCTGCTCTAAATCAGACCGATATTTAAAGAACTTCTTTAACAATGGACATTTAGTGCTTGCAATGCCGTCCAGCCATTTTCCTATGCCCAAAGAAGAAGAGGCTTCTCCGTCCTGCTTTTCAGAGACAAATGGTGTAAATGTATGCGTCACCTTCCATTTTCTTTCTATTTCACTTGTACAGTGACAAAACCTGACAGCAGCTGCTTATACTTGTAAACTAGTCATTTATGTCTGATGTTTCTTCTTTGTTTCTATTCCAAGATCATACTTTCTATGACAAGAACAATTGCTACTTACTGATAAGTAAACAGACATAAAATGGTTTTTTTGGCTATTTACTAACTACATGAAAAGCAAACAGTTTTGCTCAAAATAGCTTTAAAATCTTTACTTTTATTTTAGCTTTTAAAATGAACATAGTGAGGAATCTGTAACATGGTTAGATAGTAAACTATCTAAAGAAGGGAATAAATTAATATTTGACCTACATAAGAAGAAAACTGATAGAAACACACTCTTACGTAATGATAGTTTTCACCCTAAAGGTCTAGTTAATTCCCTACCAAAAAGTCAACTATTGAGAGTAGATAGAATAGTGACTAAAGAGAAAACTAAAAAAACTTAGAATGGAGGAAATGAAACAAAAGTTCTTAGAGAGAGGGTACCCGGAGGATTTAATAAATGATAAATTGACCAATCTTAAAGTTAGTCCTAAGAATAAGGAAAACAAAAATAAAAACAAAAATAAAATAAAAAATAGGCTAGTACTGGTTACCCAATATAGTCCACATAGTGGAAAGATTTTAAAACATTATCAGAAAATATTGGCATGTCCTACAGAACACCCCTAATGGCTTTTAGAAGGGTCAAGCATTTTAGAGACCAATTAACAAGTACAGATGTAGGGTCTAACAAAAAAGTAGACAAACATTTTTAATAAAATAATGTCTAGGGTGCATAAGTTGTGGCTCTATGATAAAAGGAAATTATTTATTTCACCCAAGAAAATGGAAGACATATCAAATTAGGGACTACTATACATGCAAGTCCACTTATGTGGTATACAGTACTTAAAGGGACAGTTCACCCAAAAACTTTCTCCCCTTTAAATTATTCCCAATGATCCTTTTTACTGCTAGAGTGTATTAAATTGGTTGTAAGTAGCTCCTTTACTCATATTTCAGCATTTGAAATAGCTGATTTAGCTTGTGGTTTCCCAACCTATACTGAAAGTTTTGATACTGGCGTATACGCTATTGACAAGCCTAAGTAAACACAGCCAGCAGAAGAGATTACACCCTCAGTGGGGGGCATGAAAGTTAAGTAATAAAATGATAATTTGCCATTGTTCTCTCTATGTATTGAGCTTTGGTGTTCCAGACAAATATAAGATAAGGAAGCAAGTCTGTGTATATAAAAGTGATAATGTAATGAGATCTGATATTACCTGAAGCTCAACCCATTGTAATAAGCTGTGGTTTCAAAGCACAAAACCAGCTACTTCCGATACACAAATAAACCCGAAAATGCAATTTCTCAAATATTTTATACTCTGCAGTTGGTATAACAAGTCATTTAAAATACATTTATGGAAAAACAATTTTACAGTGTACTGTCCCTTTAATAAAATGTTCTTGTTCCCTGATCTATGTGGGTGAGACCACCAGCATGGTCAGGGACAGGATATCACAGCACCGCTCAAACATTAGATGTAAGAATATTGACGCACCAGTATCTAATCACTTTTTGAAGTGTGAACACCAATTGAGCCAACTTAGGTAGCAGATCATAGAAAGTGTAGGTCCACAAATAAATGGCACTAATAGGGAAAAGCTTTTAAAGCAAAAAGAAATGTTTTGGATATAGAAATTGGATTTTATGACCCCTAAAGGCCTGAATAGGAACTATGACTGGACAGTGTTCCTCTAGACTTATATATATAATTACTCTAATTGGGTTAAGGTTTGGCCCGTAAATAATGACAAAGAAGAAGAATTAAGTATTGTAACTAACATTGGGTAAAAAAAGATAAGAATATTGGTTAAGTAAAGAAACCTAAAATTGGGTTATGTGTATATACAAAAGCAAACATTCCACTAGATTACGAGTTTTGCGGTAAGAGGGGTGAGTTGCTAACTTGCACGTTATTCTCACCGTTCAATTACCTACTGCGCTGGTATTACAGGTTTTAAGAAACCTGGCGTTATTAGGCAAGAAGTGAGCGTAGAGCAAACTTGTGCTCCATACCGCACTCCAATACCAGAGCTGCTTAAGTCAGCGGTGAGCTGGTTGTACGCGCTCATGCACGATTTCCCTATAGACATCAATGGGGAGAGCCGGCTGAAAAAAAAGCTCAGTAATGCAGCCCCATTGATTCCTATGGGGAAACAAAATTTATGTTAACACCTACCCCTAAACCGCCGCACTCCCGCATCGCAAACACTAGTTAAATATTATTAACCCCTAATCTTCCGCCCCCAACGTTGCCGCCACTATACTAAAGTTATTAACTCCTAACCCTAAGTATAACCCTAAACCTAACACCCACTAACTTAAATATAGTTAAAATAAGTCTAAATAAAACTTACTATTAATAACTAAATCATTCCTATTTAAAACTAAATACTTACCTGTAAAATAAACCCTAAGCTAGCTACAATATAACTAATAGTTACATTGTATCTAGCTTAGGGTTTATTTTTATTTTACAGACAAGTTTGTATTTATTTTAACTAGGTAGAATAGTTACTAAATAGTTATTAACTATTTACTAACTACCTAGCTAAAATAAATACAAATTTACCTGTAAAATAAAACTTAACCTGTCTTACAATAAAACCTAACCTAACCCTACAATTAAATAAATTCCCTAAATTAAATACAATTAACTAAATTCAATACATTTAGCTAAATTACAAAAAAAACCCCACTAAATTACAGAAAATAAAAAACAAATTACAAGATCTTTAAACTAATTACACCTAATATAATAGCCCTATCAAAATAAAAAAGCCCACCCAAAATAAAAAAAACCTAGCTTAAACTAAACTACCAATAACCCTTAAAAGTGCCTTTTGCGGGGCATTACCCCAAAGAAATCAACTCTTTTTCCTGTAAAAAAATATAAAACAACCACCCCAACAGTAAAACCCACCACCCACACAACCAACCCCCCAAATAAAATCCTAACTAAAAAAACTAATCTCCCCATTGCCCTGAAAAGGGCATTTGGATTGGCATTGCCCTTAAAAGGACATTTAGCTCTAATGCAGCCCAAACTCCTAATCTAAAAATAAACCCACCCAATACACCCTTAAAAAATCCTAACACTTACCCCCGAAGATCCACTTACAGTTTTGAAGACCCGACATCCATCCTCAACGAAGCCGGGAGAAGTCTTCATCCAAGCGGCAAGAAGTCCTCAACGAAGCCGGCAGAAGTGGTCCTCCAGACGGGCAGAAGTCTTCACCCAGACGGCACCTTCTTTCTTCATCCTTCCGACACGGAGCGGCTCCATCTTCAAGACATCCGGCGTGGAGCATCCTCTTCAATCGATGGCTTCTTCTACAATGAAGGTTCCTTTAAATGACGTCATCCAAGATGGGCGTCCCTTAGAGTCCGATTGTCTGATAGAATTCTATCAGCCAATCGGAATTAAGGTTGAAAAAGTCCTATTGGCTGATGCAATCAGCCAATAGGATTGAACTTCATTCCTATTGGCTGATCCAATCAGCCAATAGGATTGAGCTTGCATTCTATTGGCTGTTCCAATCAGCCAATAGAATGCGAGCTCTATCCTATTGGCTGATTGCATCAGCCAATAGGATTTTTTCAACCTTAATTCCGAATGGCTGATAGAAATCAGCCAATCGGAATCTAAGGGACGCCATCTTGGATGACGTCATTTAAAGGAACCTTCATTGTAGAAGAAGCCGTCGATTGAAGAGAATGCTCCGCGCCAGATGTCTTGAAGATGGAGCCGCTCCGCATCGGAAGGATGAAGATAGAAGATGCCATCTGGGTGAAGACTTCTGCCCGCCTGGAGGACCACTTCTGCTGGCTTTGTTGAGGACTTATTGCCGCTTGGATGAAGACTTCTCCCGGCTTCGTTGAGGATGGATGTTGGCTCTTCAAAACTGTAAGTGGATCTTCGGGGGTTAGTGTTCAGATTTTTTAAGGGTGTATTGGGTGGGTTTTATTTTTAGATTAGGGTTTTGGGCTGCAATAGAGCTAAATGCCCTTTTAAGGGCAATGCCTATCCAAATGCGCTTTTCAGGGCAATGGGGAGATTAGTTTCTTTTAGTTAGGATTTTATTTGGGGGGGGGTTGGTTGTGTGGGTGGTGGGTTTTACTGTTGGGTGGTTGTTTGTATTTTTTTACAGGTAAAAGAGCTGATTTCTTTGGGGCAATGCCCCGCAAAAGGCCCTTTTAAGAGCTATTGGTAGTTTCGTTTAGGCTAGGTTTTTTTATTTTGGGTGTTTTTTTTTTATTTTGATAGGGCTATTAGATTAGGTGTAATTAGTTTAAAGATCTTGTAATTTGTTTTCTCCAACATAGGTGTGTCCGGTCCACGGCGTCATCCTTACTTGTGGGATATTCTCTTCCCCAACAGGAAATGGCAAAGAGCCCAGCAAAGCTGGTCACATGATCCCTCCTAGGCTCCGCCTACCCCAGTCATTCTCTTTGCCGTTGTACAGGCAACATCTCCACGGAGATGGCTTAGAGTTTTTTAGTGTTTAACTGTAGTTTTTTATTATTCAATCAAGAGTTTGTTATTTTGAAATAGTGCTGGTATGTACTATTTACTCAGAAACAGAAAAGAGATGAAGATTTCTGTTTGTATGAGGAAAATGATTTTAGCAACCGTAACTAAAATCCATGGCTGTTCCACACAGGACTGTTGAGAGCAATTAACTTCAGTTGGGGGAACAGTGTGCAGTCTCTTGCTGCTTGAGGTATGACACATTCTAACAAGACGATGTAATGCTGGAAGCTGTCATTTTCCCTATGGGATCCGGTAAGCCATGTTTATTACGATCGTAAATAAGGGCTTCACAAGGGCTTATTTAGACTGTAGACATTTCTGGGCTAAATCGATTCATTATTAACACATATTTAGCCTTGAGGAATCATTTTATCTGGGTATTTTGATATAATAATATCGGCAGGCACTGTATTAGACACCTTATTTCTTAGGGGCTTTCCCAAAGCATAAGCAGAGTCTCATTTTCGCGCCGGTGTGGCGCACTTGTTTTTGAGAGGCATGGCATGCAGTCGCATGTGAGAGGAGCTCTGATACTTAGAAAAGACTTTCTGAAGGCGTCATTGGTATCGTATTCCCCTTTGGGTTTGGTTGGGTCTCAGCAAAGCAGATACCAGGGACTGTAAAGGGGTTAAAGCTTAAAACGGCTCCGGTTCCGTTATTTTAAGGGTTAAAGCTTCCAAATTTGGTGTGCAATATTTTTAAGGCTTTAAGACACTGTGGTGAACATTTGGTGAATTTTGAACAATTCCTTCATGTTTTTTCGCAATTGCAGTATTAAAGTGTGTTCAGTTTAAAATTTAAAGTGACAGTAACGGTTTTATTTTAAAACGTTTTTTGTACTTTCTTATCAAGTTTATGCCTGTTTAACATGTCTGAACTACCAGATAGACTGTGTTCTGAATGTGGGGAAGCCAGAATTCCTATTCATTTAAATAAATGTGATTTATGTGATAATGACAATGATGCCCAAGATGATTCCTCAAGTGAGGGGAGTAAGCATGGTACTGCATCATTCCCTCCTTCGTCTACACGAGTCTTGCCCACTCAGGAGGCCCCTAGTACATCTAGCGCGCCAATACTCCTTACTATGCAACAATTAACGGCTGTAATGGATAATTCTGTCAAAAACATTTTAGCCAAAATGAACCCTTGTCAGCGTAAGCGTGGCTGCTCTGTTTTAGTTACTGAAGAGCATGACGACGCTGATATTAATATCTCTGAAGGGCCCCTAACCCAATCTGAGGGGGCCAGGGAGGTTTTGTCTGAGGGAGAAATTACTGATTCAGGGAACATTTCTCATCAGGCTGAATCTGATGTGATTACATTTAAATTTAAGTTGGAACACCTCCGCATTTTGCTTAAGGAGGTATTATCCACTCTGGATGATTGTGAAAAGTTGGTCATCCCAGAGAAACTATGTAAAATGGACAAGTTCCTAGAGGTGCCGGGGCTCCCAGAAGCTTTTCCTATACCCAAGCGGGTGGCGGACATTGTTAATAAAGAATGGGAAAGGCCCGGTATTCCTTTCGTCCCTCCCCCCATATTTAAAAAATTGTTTCCTATGGTCGACCCCAGAAAGGACTTATGGCAGTCAGTCCCCAAGGTCGAGGGAGCGGTTTCTACTTTAAACAAACGCACCACTATACCCATAGAGGATAGTTGTGCTTTCAAAGATCCTATGGATAAAAAATTAGAAGGTTTGCTTAAAAAGATGTTTGTTCAGCAGGGTTACCTTCTACAACCCATTTCATGCATTGTCCCTGTCACTACAGCCGCATATTTCTGGTTTGATGAACTGATAAAGGTGCTCGATAGTGATTCTCCTCCTTATGAGGAGATTATGGACAGAATCAATGCTCTCAAATTGGCTAATTCTTTCACTCTAGACGCCACTTTGCAATTGGCTAGGTTAGCGGCTAAGAATTCTGGGTTTGCTATTGTGGCGCGCAGAGCGCTTTGGTTGAAATCTTGGTCGGCTGATGCGTCTTCCAAGAACAAGCTACTAAACATTCCTTTCAAGGGGAAAACGCTGTTTGGCCCTGACTTGAAAGAGATTATCTCTGATATCACTGGGGGTAAGGGCCACGCCCTTCCTCAGGATCGGCCTTTCAAGGCAAAAAATAGACCTAATTTTCGTCCCTTTCGTAAAAACGGACCAGCCCAAAGTGCTACGTCCTCTAAGCAAGAGGGTAATACTTCTCAAGCCAAGCCAGCTTGGAGACCAATGCAAGGCTGGAACAAGGGAAAGCAGGCCAAGAAACCTGCCACTGCTACCAAGACAGCATGAAATATTGGCCCCCGATCCGGGACCGGATCTGGTGGGGGGCAGACTCTCTCTCTTCGCTCAGGCTTGGGCAAGAGATGTTCTGGATCCTTGGGCGCTAGAAATAGTCTCCCAGGGTTATCTTCTGGAATTCAAGGGACTTCCCCCAAGGGGAAGGTTCCACAGGTCTCAGTTGTCTTCAGACCACATAAAAAGACAGGCGTTCTTACATTGTGTAGAAGACCTGTTAAAAATGGGAGTGATTCATCCTGTTCCATTAAGAGAACAAGGGATGGGGTTCTACTCCAATCTGTTCATAGTTCCCAAAAAAGAGGGAACGTTCAGACCAATCTTAGATCTCAAGATCTTAAACAAATTTCTCAAGGTCCCATCGTTCAAGATGGAAACCATTCGAACTATCCTTCCTTCCATCCAGGAAGGTCAATTCATGACCACGGTGGATTTAAAGGATGCGTATCTACATATTCCTATCCACAAGGAACATCATCGGTTCCTAAGGTTTGCATTCCTGGACAAACATTACCAGTTTGTGGCGCTTCCTTTCGGATTAGCCACTGCTCCAAGGATTTTCACAAAGGTACTAGGGTCCCTTCTAGCGGTGCTAAGACCAAGGGGCATTGCAGTAGTACCTTACCTGGACGACATTCTGATTCAAGCGTCGTCCCTCCCTCGAGCAAAGGCTCACACGGACATCGTCCTGGCCTTTCTCAGATCTCACGGCTGGAAAGTGAACGTGGAAAAGAGTTCACTATCCCCGTCAACAAGGGTTCCCTTCTTGGGAACAATTATAGACTCCTCAGAAATGAGGATTTTTCTAACAGAGGCCAGAAAAACAAAACTTCTGGACTCTTGTCGGATACTTCATTCCGTTCCTCTTCCTTCCGTAGCTCAGTGCATGGAAGTGATCGGGTTGATGGTAGCGGCAATGGACATAGTTCCTTTTGCGCGCATTCATCTAAGACCATTACAACTGTGCATGCTCAGTCAGTGGAATGGGGACTATACAGACTTGTCTCCAAAGATACAAGTAAATCAGAGGACCAGAGACTCACTCCGTTGGTGGCTGTCCCTGGACAACCTGTCACAAGGGATGACATTCCGCAGACCAGAGTGGGTCATTGTCACGACCGACGCCAGTCTGATGGGCTGGGGCGCGGTCTGGGGATCCCTGAAAGCTCAGGGTCTTTGGTCTCGGGAAGAATCTCTTCTACCGATAAATATTCTGGAACTGAGAGCGATATTCAATGCTCTCAAGGCTTGGCCTCAGCTAGCGAGGACCAAGTTCATACGGTTTCAATCAGACAACATGACGACTGTTGCGTACATCAACCATCAGGGGGGAACAAGGAGTTCCCTAGCGATGGAAGAAGTGACCAAGATTATTCTATGGGCGGAGTCTCACTCCTGCCACCTGTCTGCTATCCACATCCCGGGAGTGGAAAATTGGGAAGCGGATTTTCTGAGTCGTCAGACATTGCATCCGGGGGAGTGGGAACTCCATCCGGAAATCTTTGCCCAAGTCACTCAGCTGTGGGGCATTCCAGACATGGATCTAATGGCCTCTCGTCAGAACTTCAAAGTTCCCTCCTACGGGTCCAGATCCAGGGATCCCAAGGCGGCTCTAGTGGATGCACTAGTAGCACCTTGGACCTTCAAACTAGCTTATGTGTTCCCGCCGTTTCCTCTCATCCCCAGGCTGGTAGCCAGGATCAATCAGGAGAGGGCGTCGGTGATCTTGATAGCTCCTGCGTGGCCACGCAGGACTTGGTATGCAGATCTGGTGAATATGTCATCGGCTCCACCTTGGAAGCTACCTTTGAGACGAGACCTTCTTGTTCAGGGTCCGTTCGAACATCCGAATCTGGTTTCACTCCAGCTGACTGCTTGGAGATTGAACGCTTGATTTTATCGAAGCGAGGTTTCTCAGATTCTGTTATCGATACTCTTGTTCAGGCCAGAAAGCCTGTAACTAGAAAGATTTACCACAAAATTTGGAAAAAATATATCTGTTGGTGTGAATCTAAAGGATTCCCTTGGGACAAGGTTAAGATTCCTAGGATTCTATCCTTCCTTCAAGAAGGATTGGAAAAAGGATTATCGGCAAGTTCCCTGAAAGGACAGATTTCTGCCTTGTCGGTGTTACTTCACAAAAAGCTGGCAGCTGTGCCAGATGTTCAAGCCTTTGTTCAGGCTCTGGTTAGAATCAAGCCTGTTTACAAACCTTTGACTCCTCCTTGGAGTCTCAATTTAGTTCTTTCAGTTCTTCAGGGGGTTCCGTTTGAACCCTTACATTCCGTTGATATTAAGTTATTATCTTGGAAAGTTTTGTTTTTAGTTGCAATTTCTTCTGCTAGAAGAGTTTCAGAATTATCTGCTCTGCAGTGTTCTCCTCCTTATCTGGTGTTCCATGCAGATAAGGTGGTTTTACGTACTAAACCTGGTTTTCTTCCAAAAGTTGTTTCTAACAAAAACATTAACCAGGAGATTATCGTACCTTCTCTGTGTCCGAAACCAGTTTCAAAGAAGGAACGTTTGTTGCACAATTTGGATGTTGTTCGCGCTCTAAAATTCTATTTAGATGCTACAAAGGATTTTAGACAAACATCTTCCTTGTTTGTTGTTTATTCAGGTAAAAGGAGAGGTCAAAAAGCAACTTCTACCTCTCTCTCTTTTTGGATTAAAAGCATCATCAGATTGGCTTACGAGACTGCCGGACGGCAGCCTCCCGAAAGAATCACAGCTCATTCCACTAGGGCTGTGGCTTCCACATGGGCCTTCAAGAACGAGGCTTCTGTTGATCAGATATGTAGGGCAGCGACTTGGTCTTCACTGCACACTTTTACCAAATTTTACAAGTTTGATACTTTTGCTTCTTCTGAGGCTATTTTTGGGAGAAAGGTTTTGCAAGCCGTGGTGCCTTCCATTTAGGTGACCTGATTTGCTCCCTCCCTTCATCCGTGTCCTAAAGCTTTGGTATTGGTTCCCACAAGTAAGGATGACGCCGTGGACCGGACACACCTATGTTGGAGAAAACAGAATTTATGTTTACCTGATAAATTTCTTTCTCCAACGGTGTGTCCGGTCCACGGCCCGCCCTGGTTTTTTAATCAGGTCTGATAATTTATTTTCTTTAACTACAGTCACCACGGTACCATATGGTTTCTCCTATGCAAATATTCCTCCTTAACGTCGGTCGAATGACTGGGGTAGGCGGAGCCTAGGAGGGATCATGTGACCAGCTTTGCTGGGCTCTTTGCCATTTCCTGTTGGGGAAGAGAATATCCCACAAGTAAGGATGACGCCGTGGACCGGACACACCGTTGGAGAAAGAAATTTATCAGGTAAACATAAATTCTGTTTTTTATTTTCTGTAATTTAGTGTTTGTTTGTTTTTTGTAATTTAGCTAATTGTATTGAATTTAGTTAATTGTATTTAATTTAGGGAATTTATTTAATTGTAGGGTTAGGTTAGGTTTTATTGTAAGACAGGTTAGGTTTTACTTTACAGGTAAATTTGTATTTATTTTAGCTAGGTAGTTATTAAATAGTTAATAACTAATTAGTAACTATTCCACCTAGTTAAAATAAATACAAACTTGCCTGTAAAATAAAAATAAACCTAAGCTAGATACAATGTTACTATTAGTTATATTGTAGCTAGTTTAGGGTTTATTTTACATGTAAGTATTTTGTTTTAAATATGAATTATTTAGTTATTAATAGTAAGTTTTATTTAGATTTATTTTAATTATATTTAAGTTAGGGGGAGTTAGGGTTAGGGTTAGACTTAGGGTTAGGGGTTAATAACTTTAGTATAGTGGCTGCGACGTTTAGGGCGGCAGATTAGGGGTTAATAAATGTAGATAGGTGGCGGCGATGTTAGGGACAGCAGATTAGGGGTTAATAATATTTAGCTAGTGTTTGCGATGCGGGAGTGCGGCGGTTTAGGGGTTAATATGTTTATTCTAGTGGCAGCGATGTCGGGAGCGGCAGATTAGGGGTTAATAATTTTATTTTAGTGTTTGCGATGCAGAAGGGCCTCAGTTTAGGGGTTACTAGGTAGTTTATGGGTGTTAGTGTACTTTTTAGCACTTTAGTTATGAGTTTTATGCTACAGATTTGTAGTGTAAAACTCATAACTACTGACTTTAGAATGCGTTACGAATCTTGACGGGATAGGGTGTACCGCTCACTGTTTGGCCTCCCAGAACAAGCTTGTAATACCGGCGCTATTAAAATCCAATTGAAAAAAGACTATACGCAATTTGCGTAAGTTGATTTGCGGTAAGGCCTAAAAAGTGTGCAGTGCCCCTAATTTTACAACACTCGTAATACCAGCGGTAGTGAAAAAGCAGCGTTATAACCTGATAAAGCTGCTTTTTCACTATAACGCAAAACTCGTAATCTAGCCGATAGTTTTTAATATTTAATTTTCACCACTAGGTGAAAGCAGAGCCATATTAATGCGGTTGGCGTGAATTTCAATTGTTTTAAAAGAGTGAAATTTAATGTATATGTATATAGCATGAATAAGGGTTCTTAACTCGAAACATCGCTATGTTATGTGATGTCTGTGTGATACAATAAAGAAGATTTAACTGTACCAGCACTGTGGACATGTGTTTGGTACCTTTGTGATTGGTGGATTTTGCAGAGTTCCTGTCTTCACTTGCGCAAGATAACTTTATGTTGCTGTTTCATAACTAAGTGTATGGCTACCCCCAAGCATTAGCTGTAGTGTTGTAATCACGTCACCTCTATCAGGAGAACACTACCTACCAGAATGCACAGTGCAAATAGCATACAAATAGGAAACTCCTAAAGTGGCTTCAATGTAAACAGGATTCTTAAAATACAGCATTTAATCAGCAAAAATACTATAATATGCATTTGTTCAAAAAGGTAGACCACATCAGAATATAAACAACAAATAAAATAAGATGTATCTGGAATCTGAACAAAGTCTGATATGTTTCCCAGTTGACTCTGAGTGTGTCCTGTAGTGTGTATCCAAAGTGAGTGATGCATTTGTAACTAAAAATAATAAACATACACTAGTGCAGATTGCAACAAAAGGTGTTGCCCCAAAAAACAATAATACTAGGGCTTACTTGATGGCCTTAGAACTGTACATATAAAAATCAGCAAATGAGGTAACTCAAGCAGAACTAATATCTGCTGAGTGAGGGTAAGTGTTTAAATGGGCTGAATAGCCAACCAGAGGTAAAAAAAAAGGCCAAAAATATTGTCCAAAATATAATCAAATATATATCTAATAAATGTACCATAAACAAAAAAACTCTAATTAAATTATTCATTCCCATCTAAGTTTCAAAGTTAACGATGAGGAAAATAATTTTTTAAAGCAGTATTTAAAATTGTTTCCGACAGCATGCAATGTTAGGGATGTCACGGTTTAGCGAAAACGTCACTTCTGGACTAAGAGGATAAGGATTGTGGGAATTCTAGTTTAGGCAGACGATAGCAAGTCCTGTAGTAACATGAAGGCTTGCATTATAATATTAGTGCAATCTATTTTTTTCACTTACATGGTTAAAATATTAATAAGGGCAATATTCTATAAAAGCGTACTAATAAATAAAATTAAAAAAATATAGAAAAAAAATAGTGCTTGTATATAGAGTGGTAATTTTAAAAGTATCATTATAAAAAGGGCTTATTAATATGAAAATAAAAAAAATCTATATAATATATATCAAACTCGAGCACCCAAAACAGCTGATTATACAAGAATACTGTATATAAAAATTTGAAAAAAAATATTTATTTAGAAATATATACATGGAATTCATAGGGGCCGATTTATGAAATTGCGAACAGACATGATCCGCTGTAGCATACACTTTCAGATTTCACTAAAAATGCTTGTGCAATGCCGCCCCCTGCACATTTGTGGCCAATCCGCGCCATCAGGGGGTGTCAATCAGCTCGACCATATGCGATCAGGCGGATTGCTGTCTGCCGCCTCAGAGCAGGTGGACGAGTTATGGAGCTGCTTCTTAATTCCTGTTTTCGGCGAGCCTGAAGGCTTGCGTGGGAAACAGAGACATTGGGGCCAATACGGGGGTTGATAAATCGGCCCCATAGTGCCTACTTTAAAGTTTGATAGAAGAGTGATAATGGTCTGGGGCTGTTTTTCAGGGTTTGGCCTAGGCCACTGAAGGGTCATCTTAATGCTAAATAATAAAAAGACATTCTATACAGGTAGATGCCTCCAAATTTGTGGCAACAGTTTGAGTAAGGCCTTTTTTCTATTCATGCATGATTGTGCCCTTGTGCACATAACGAGGTACATGAAAACATGGTTTGACGTGTTTGGTGTGTAGGATCTCTACAAGCTTGCACAGAGCCCGGAGCTCAATGCCATTGAACACATTTTGGATTAATTGCAACAGCAGTGCTTGACCTCATGCTCTTTTGCCTGAATGGGTATAGATTCTCACACACACTACAAAATTATGTGGAAAGAGTTGTGGCTGTTATAGCTGCAAATGGGTGTAACTCCATAATAAAGCCCCTGGTTTTGGAATGATTTTTCCAAGCTTATATACTGTAGTGTGATGGTTAATGTGTCCACATACTTTGGGCCATATCGTTTACTTCAGGGAAATTATCTTCTGTGAAAAGCACAATTGGGCTGTAAGAGGCTGCTCCAAGGTGGCGACCCACCAAAGAACAATCAACTGGGCTTTTGTCCTTTACCTGGTTGAGCAATTTGCAGATTTTTTGAGTTTCTTTCCTATTGCATGGTGAGTCCACAATACATTCTTATTACTAGAGGGATATTCACTCCTGGCCAGCAGGAGGAAGCAAAGAGCACCCCAGCAAAGCTGTTAAGTATAACTTCCCTTACCATAACCCCCAGTCATTCTCGTTGCCTTGATCACGGGAGGATGGCGAAGAAGGTGTCTGAAGATTTTTATTCTTTAAATGGTTACTTTTCCCTACAAGCAAGGATTAGGGGCTATGCTGTGTCCATGTCAATCTCTTTAGTAAGTGTGATGGTGGCTTTTAGCAGTTAGAAGGCGGCAAGGTGGCCCTTGCTTTATTTCTAACAGTATGCTACCCCTTTGATAGAAAAACAGGGTTGGTTACTCTGTCTTTTCTTTTTCTAACATGTCCCTGACTGATGTTGGTGTATCAGTCACACCTAAGAAGCTGTTTTCTGCCCTACAGCCGGATCCTCAGGTAAGTGCTTTTGCCTTCTAGGTTTTAAAGGCAGTACTCCAGGGGTTAATCCTCAGTGGATCTTTGAATGGTACACAACAAATTCCTGTCCTTTAGGAATTTACTTCTGGGCAGTTTTATTTAATGCAGGCACTTTAAATACTAAGGCAGTGTGTTTTTGGAAGGGATTAATGTTTTATCCTTCCTTAATAGAGGCTGGCTGGAAGACAGGTATCTTTGGGAATTCAGCTACTTGTTGGAGATTTTAGTGCTTGAACTTTTCAGTCAGTTATGTTTGAATCTATTTGGGACTTACTTGTTAATTTTTGTGGCTTGGATCACGTGACGTTCTCTGGCCTTCCGGGTTTATTACGGCTCAGAGAGAGGAGCTGCGTATTGTTGGTGCGCTGAGATTTATTGCGCTCACGTGACTCCCACTTCCACTTACTTCTTAGTGGCTGTGAGAGTGGAGCTCCGTGTGGATTGAGAGTTTATTTGCAAAAGTCATAAGGCAGTGTGTTTGTTTTCTCAAGTCAGTCAGACTAGAGAGAGGCCATCATTCTCATCTGTGTCCAGTTGCTAGTGGGTACTCCTGTTTTTTTATATTAAGTATATTATTTGATTTATTTTTTATGTTCTGTGGGAATTAACATTTTTGCCTAGATGGAATCAGATCAAAATTTAGAGGTTAATTTTTAAAAATGTTTGCTTTGTTTGGAGGCTCAGATAGTGCCTCCTGTGCAAGTTTGTTCTTTATGTTTGAATAAGACTTTGAAGTTTAAAGACAAGATTTCCCCTCCTGAGTCTGTCTCTCAGGATACTGTTGTCCAGGCCATGCCTCTCCTTTCCCCTCAAATGTCCCATCCTGTTTCACAAAAAGTTCCCTGCGGTTCCTCTCAACATCCTCCTGGGGGTGTTTATTTAGCAGGGGATTTTGCTGTGCAAATAAGATCTGCGGTTTCAGCAGCCTTATCAGCCTTTCCTGTTGCTGGTAAGCGAAAGAGGAAAACCAAAAACGTTTCTATTAAAGGCTCTCACTCTGCTAAGGCTGTGCTTGTCAGTCTTTTTAAATTATCTGATGAAGATGATACCTCAGAGGCGTCTGAGGGTGAGTTGTCAGATTCTGAGACTGTAGTAACCAATTCTGCAGATTCAGAGGAGATTGATTTCAGATTTAAGTTAGAACACCTCCGGGTACTGTTGAAGGAGGTTCTTGCTACTTTGGAAGAATCCAACTTGTCTGTCGTGGAGAATCCAAAGAGGTCTAGTAAACTTAATAGGGTGTATGATGAACAATCGTTTGTGGAAGTGTTTCCAGTTCCAGACCGTATGGCAGATATCATAACTCAGGAATGGGATAAACTAGGGATTCCTTTTAGCCCATTCCCTGTCGCTGACTCTATTCGTGACTCGTGGAGCACAGTGCCCCAGTCTACCAAGAGAACTCCTATTCCTATTGAAAATAATTATTCTTACACGGATCCCATAGATAAGAAGCTTAAGGCTATTTTGCAGATGTCACATCCAAGGCCAAGCTTTTATCTTTGCCTTATAAGGTTAAAACCTTGTTTGGTCCAGGTCTGGCTGAAATAATTTAAAAAATTACAGGTGGAAAGGGCGCTTTCCTACCCCAGGATAAAAAGAATAGGCCTAAGGGTCGACAGAGTTCTAATTTCCTTTCCTTTCGTAACTTTAAAGGACAAAAGTCTTCCTCCTCCTTTTCCAAGTCAAAGCACTCCCAGTCTTCTTGAAGGTCCAATCAGCCTTGGAATAAAGGAAAGCAAGTCAAGAAACCTTCCGCTGATTCTAAATCAGCATGAAGGAACTGCCCTCGATCCTGTATTGGATCAAGAGGGGGCAGACTCTCTTTTTTTCGGCAGGCTTGGATACCCGATGTCCCAGATTCTTGGGCCGTAGATGTAGTGTCCCACGTTTACAGGATAGGATTCAAATCTTGTCCTCCTAGGGGCAGATTTTACCTGTCAAGGTTATCTGTGGAACGGATAAGAAGAAAGGCCTTCTTAAACTGTGTAAAGGACCTATCTTCTCTGAGAGTGATTGTTCCAGTTCCTCTAGAGGAACAGGTTCAAGGATTCTATTCACATCTATTTGTAGTTCACAAAAAGGAGGGCACTTTCAGTCCCATACTGGACCTAAAGTTTCTTAACCAATTCCTCAGGGTTCCGTCCCTAAAAATGGAGACCATCCGTTCCATTCTTCCTTTGGTACAAGAGGGTCAGTTCATGACAACCATAGATCTGAAGGATGCAAATCTTCATGTTCCCATTCACAGGGATCATCAACAGTTTCCGAGATTTGCCTTTCTGGACAAACATTCCCCCTTTATTGTCCTTCCTTTTGTCCTTGTTACAGCTTCCAGAATTTTCACAAAGGTTCTGGGTGCTCTTCTGGCAGTGTTCAGGTCCCAGGTCATTGCTGTGGCTCCTTATCTGGATAACATCTCAGGTGGGGGGGTTCTGGAGTTGGATCTGATTGCGTCTCATCAAAACGCCAAGCATCCAAAGTGCAGTTCAAGATCAAGAGATCCTTAAGCCATTCTGATAGATGCTCTGGCGGGTCCTTGGAACTTCAATCTAGCATACCTGTTTCCTCCATTTGCTCTCCTTCCACGAGAAATAGCTTGCATCAAGCAGGAGAGAGCATCTGTGATTCTAATAGCTCCTGCATGGCCTCGCAGGATCTGGTTTGCGGATCTGGTGAGAATGTCATATCTTCTGCCTTGGAGGTTACCTTTGAGGAAGGACCTTCTGCTTCAGGGTCCCTTCCTTTATCCAAATCTGGATTCTCTGAAGCTTACTGCTTGGAGATTGAACATCTAATTTTGACTTGACATGGCTTCTCTGAGAAAGTCATAGATACTATGCTTCAGGCTCGTAAACCTGTTACTTGCATAATTTGCCATAAGGTATGGCGTAAATACCTTCATTGGTGTGATTCAAAGGATTTCTCTTGGAACAAAGTAAGGGTTCCTTGAATTTTGGCTTTTCTTCAGGAGGGCCTGAAGAAAGGTTTGTCGGTCAGTACTGTGAAGGGTTAGATTTCTGCTCTGTCTATTCTTTTGCATAAACGTCTGGCACATCTGCCAGACGTACAGTCTTTTGTTCAGGCCTTGGTCAGAAGCAGGCCTGTGCTTAAACCTGTTGCTCCTCCTTAGAGCCTTAATCTTGTTCTTAAAGTTTTGCAGCGGGCTCCGTCTGAGCCAATGCATTATGTTGATATTAAGTTACTATCTTGGAAGGTCTTGTTTCTTATTGCTATTTCTTCTGCTCGCAGAGTTTTCAAACTTTTGGCTTTGCAGTGTGATTTCCCTTACCTTATTTTTCATGCTGATAAGGCGGTCCTACGTACTAAGCAGGGCTTATCCCTAAGGTAGTGTCGATCACAATTAATCAGCGGCTTTTAACGCTGAAAAAAATGGAGATTTCAGCGTAAAAGCAGTAACGCACTACTGGGAGTCGTGTCGGTATAGCTATACCGCAAGCATATTAGCCTGTAACGCAACATCAATCCCGCACTCAAAAAAATGACGTTTTTGCATGGGATTTCCATAGCACCGGCATTACATGTTGTGCAGTGAGGCTAAAATGCTTGCGTTACAGCCTATCACGACACAATCCATACCACCATCTGAAAGCAGTAGTTATGGATTTTGTGTAACAAAAATGTTTAACAAAACTCATAACTTAAATGTTACAAAGTACACTAACACCCATAAACTACCTATTAACCCCTAAACTGCCGCCCTCCCGCATCGCAAACACTATATTAAACCTATTAACCCCTAATCTGCCGCCCACCCAGATTGCGACTATTCAGTAAAATTATTAACCCCTAATCTGCCGCCCACCCACATCGTGACTATTCAATAAAATTATTAACCCCTAATCCGCCACCAACCCACATCGCCAACACTATTTAAATATATTAACCCCTATTCCCCTGCACCCCGACATTGCCGCCACTATAATAAAGTTATTAACCCCTATTCTGCCGTTCCCTGACATCACTGCCACTAAATGAAGTTATTAACCCCTAAACATTCGGCCTCCCACATTTCTGCCACTAAATAAACATAACCCCTAAACCGCCGCCCCCCCACATCACAAAACACTAAATTAAAATATTAACCCCTAAACCTATCATCCCCTAACTTTAAACTTACCTGTGAAATAAATATAAACCTAACATTAAACTATAAATTAACCTAACATAACTAATCTAATAAAATAAAAAAATACTACCAATTAAAATATCTAAATTAGAAATTTAAAAAAAAGTAACGCTAAGAAAAAAAATTAAAATCTAAATTACAACTAAAAAAAAAAAAAAATCCTACGAAAAATTTATAAAATTTGCCAAAAATAATTAACACTAAAATCACGAAAAATAAAAAACACTAACCGCTAGATTTAGAGTTTTGTCGGTAAAGACCTGCGGTGCTAACAAGCCTTTTTTTTTCCAGCGCACCCTTAAGACAACGCTGGTATTACGAGTTGTCTGAATGGCTGCGTTAGCTTCAGAAAAGTGAGCGTTGAGTCAAATTTAGCTCCACTTCAACCCTCAATACCAGCGTTGCTTACGGTAGCGGTAAGCTGGAAAAACGTGCTTGTGCACGATTTCCCCATAGGAAACAATGGGGCAGAATCTGCTAAAAAAAAACTAACACCTGCAAAAAAGCAGCGTTCAGCTCCTAACGCAGCCCCATTGTTTCCTATGGGGAAACACTTTCTAAGTCTACACCTAACACCCTTACATGAACCCCAAGTCTAAAAACCCCTAATCTTACACTTATTAACCCCTAATCTGCCGCCCCCGCTATTGCTGACACCTGCATTATACTCTTAACCCCTAATCTGCCGGTCCGGACACCGCCGCAACCTACATTATAGCTATGAATCCCTGATCTGCTGTCCCTAACATCGCCGACACCTATTTTATATTTATTAACCCCTAATCTGTCCCCCCCAACGTCGCCACCACCTACCTACATTTATTAACCCCTAATCTACCAACCTGACATCGCCGCCACTAGGGGGTTTAGATTAGGTGTAATTAGATTAAAATTCTTGTAAGATTTTTTTTTAGTTTATTGAATTATATTTTAGTTTAGATAATTGTAGTTAATTTATTTAATTTATTTATTGATAGTGTAGTGTTAGGTGTATTTGTAACTTAGGTTAGGATTTATTTTACAGGTAATTTTGTACTTATTTTAACTAGGTAGCTATTAAATAGTTATTAACTATTTAATAGCTATTGTACCTAGTTAAAATAAATGCAAAGTTGCCTGTAAAATAAATATAAATCCTAAAATAGCTACAATGTAACTATTAGTTATATTGTAGCTATATTAGGGTTTATTTTATAGGTAAGTATTTAGTTTTAAATAGGATTAATTTATTTAATGATAGTAATTTTATTTCATTTTATTTAAATTATATTTAACTTAGGGGGGTGTTAGGGTTAGACTTATGTTTGGGGTTAATAACTTTATTATAGTAGCGGCGACGTTGGGGGCGGGAGATTAGGGGTTAATAATTGTAGGTAGGTGGCGGCGATGTTAGGGAGGGCAGATTAGGGGTTAATACAATTTATTATAGTGTTTGCGAGGCGGGAGTGCGGCGGTTTAGGGGTTAATACATTTATTATAGTGGCGGCGATGTCCGGTCGGCAGATTAGGGGTTAATAAGTTTAGGTAGGTGGCGGCGACGTTGGGGGGGGCAGATTAGGGGTTAATAAATATAATATATTTGTCGGCGATGTTAGGGACAGCAGATTAGGGGTTCATAGCTATAATGTAGGTGGCGGCGATGTCCGGTCGGCAGATTAGGAGTTAAATAAAGTTATTATAGTGTTTGCGATGTGAGGGGGGCCTCGGTTTAGGGGTACATAGGTAGTCTATGGGTGTTAGTGTACTTTATAGTACTGTAGTTAAGAGTTTTATGTTCCGGCGTTAGCCCATAAAACTCTTAACTACTGACTTTTTTTTGCGGTTGGAGTCTTGGCGGTAGAAGCTGTACCGCTCACTTCTTCCAAGACTCGTAATACCAGCATTAGGCAAATCCCATAGAAAAGATAGGATACGCAATTGACATAAGGAAAAAAAGTGAGCGGTAGACCCTTTCCTGTCTGACTCTAAATACCAGCGGGCGTTAAAAAGCAGCGTTAGGACCCCTTAACGCTGCTTTTTAAGGCTAACGCAGAACTCTAAATCTAGGTGTAAGATTGCAAAAAATAAACGAAATGATCAAAAATAAAAACAATTACATCTAATCTAATAGCCCTATAAAAATAAAAAAGCCCCTCAAAATAAAAACACCGCCTAGCTTACAATAAACTACCAATAGCCCTTAAAAGGGCCTTTTGTAGGGCATTGCCCTACAGAAATCAGCTCTTTTACCTGTAAAAAAATACAAAGTCCCCTCAACACTAAAACCCACCACCCAACCAACCCCCCAGATTAAAAAACCTATCTCTAAAAAAAAATATAAGCTACTCATTGCCCCTAAAGGGCATTTAGCTCTTTTGCATTGCCCTTAAAAGGGCATTTAGCTCTTTCTCAAAGACCAAAGCCCTAATCTAAAAAAAAAAAACACCCCAAAAAATGTAAAAAAAAAACTAACACTCAGAAGATCTACTCACGGTTTCTGAAGTCCGGACAACCATCTCCATCCAGGTGGCGATGTCTTCATCCATCCCGAGGGTGTCTTCTATCTTCATCCTGGTGGCACCGGAATCGAGCCATCCTGGAAGCTGAAGACATCCTGCGCGGAGCGCCCTCTTTATACGGTCGCCTCTGTACACTGATGTTGAATGCAAGGTAGCCGTTTGCATTCCTATTGGCTGATATGATTCTTAACATTTAAATCAGCCAATAGGATGAGAGCTTCTAAAATCATATTAGCTGTTCAAAACAGCCAATAGGATGAGACCTACTGAAATCCTATTGGCTGTTCAAAACAGCCAATAGGATGAGACCTACTGAAATCCTATTGGCTGATTTGAACAGCCAATAGGATTTCAGTAGGTCTCATCCTATTGGCTGTTTTGAACAGCCAATAGGATTTCAGAAGCTTTCATCCTATTGGCTGATTTGAATTTGAAGAATCAAATCAGCCAATAGGAATGCTAGGTACGCCATTTTCTCATGACCGTGTGCAGCAAAATGACATCATCGGCACTCGCCGATGTTGCCATATCAACAAAAACAACTCACTCCAGAACATAACCGTATACCGCCACCACATAATGCACACACTATAGCCAATTAACACCCAATAGTGTAATGACATATAAACACAAAAAGCCATCTGTACATATATATATATATATATATATATATATATATATATATATATATATATATATATAAATTTACAAATCTTAACAGTTTAGATCATATAATCAATTCTCAATTCTACTCCTCTATCATGAGCCCTCTGTACTCACAAGGGGATAATATATTATATGTTGTACATATTGTATAGAGCTTCAATCTTCAAGGAATAGGTAGAACCTTTATTAGATTATATATATTATTTTCTATATGAATATATACGCATGTATTTATGTGTTTATGCGTATATACACACATTAACACAAATACACATATGTATTTAGCATATACATATATATTTACAGTTTTCACACAGTCCCCATAGACTGCTATGTAAAGGCACTTTTCAGTGCTGTTTTTTTCTAACACCCTAGATCCCCTCACTTTACCCCTTTATAACTGCTTTGTGCAGTTATTGATTAAAAAAAAAAAAAAGATGGTCATATTTTAGGTCTGATCTCTGATTAATGAATGCTAGCGAAAAGTGCTACCACCAGCTTGCGGTAGCTTTAACCAGCCACTTGTAATGGCTGGCTATTTAACGTGCGCCTGTACACAGGCAAATTTCCCATTTACAGGCACACGTTAAATTAGTGCTTCACTTGTAATCTACCCCGTATATGTTAAAATACATGGGGGGTAGTTATCAACGTGTCAACTTTCCTGCCTTCGCCGGCCCAATACGCCCGCCTAAGCTCGCCTCACATCGCCGCCGCGGACCTGAAAAATTTTGCCTAAGTTATCAAATAAAGCTGTGAAAAAGCCGCGGGGCGATGAGCAGCGGACTGTGAGAGTTATCACTCATCCGATCTCGCTGCTCTTCGGCTTTTTCCCAGCTTTATTGCTAGCCTGTCACTAAGCACTCACACTAACTACACTGTTCTACCCCCTATACCGGCACCCCCAGAGCCCCCTGCAACTAAATAAAGTTATTAACCCCTAAACCGCCGCTCCTAGACCCTGCTGCAACTCTGATAAATGTATTAACCCCTAAACTGCCGCTCCTAGATCCTGCCGCAACTCTGATAAATGTATTAACCCCTAAACCGCCGCTCCCGGACACCGCTGCCACCTACATTATACCTATTAACCCCTATCCTGCCCCCCATACACCGTCGCCACCTATAATAAATTTATTAACCCCTATCCTGCCCCCCCACTACACCGCCACCACTGTAATAAATTTATTAACCCCTAAACCTAAGTCTAACACTAACCCTAACACCCCCCTAACTTAAATATTAATTACTTAAATCTAAATAATATTTCTATTATGAACTAAATTAATCCTATTTAAAACTAAATACCTTTAAAATAAACCCTAATATAGCTACAATATAAATAATAATTATATCGTAGCTATCTTAGGATTTATTTTTATTTTACAGGCATCTTTCAATTTATTTTAACTAGGTACAATAGCTATTAAATAGTTATTAACTATTTAATAGCTTACCTAGCTAAAATAAAGAAAAAATAACCTGTAAAATAAAAACTAACCTAAGTTACAATTACACCTAACACTACACTATACTTTAATAAATTATTCCTATTTAAAACTAAATACTTGCCTGTAAAATAAACCCTAAGATAGCTACAATGTAATTAATAATTACATTGTAGCTATTTTAGGAATTATATTTATTTTACAGGTAACTTTGTATTTATTTTAGCTAGTTAGAATAGTTATTAAATAGTTATTAACTATTTAATAACTACCTAGCTAAAAGAAATCCAAAATCACCTGTAAAATAAATCCTAACCTAAGTTACAATTAAACCTAACACTACACTATCATTAAATAAATTACCAACAAATAACTACAATTAAATACAATTACATAAACTAACTAAAGTACAAAAATTAAAAAAAGCTAAGTTACAAAAAAATAAAAAAAATAGTTTTGTTTTTTTTTCAATAAATTAATTAAATACAATACCTACAATTACCTACAATTAAACCTAACACTACACTATCAATACATTAATTAAATACAATATCTACAAATAAATACAATGAAATAAACTAACTAAAGTACAAAAAATAAAAAAGAACTAAGTTACAAAAAATAAAAAAAATATTTGCAAACATTTTAAAAATATTACAACAATTTTAAGCTACTTAACCTAATCTAAGCCCCCTAATAAAATAACAAACCCCCCAAAATAAAAAAATGCCCTACCCTATTCTAAATTAAAAAAGTTCAAAGCTCTTTTACCTTACCAGCCCTTAAAAGGGCCATTTGTGGGGCATGCCCCAAAGAATTCAGCTCTTTTGCCTGTAAAAGAAAAATACAACCCCCCCAACATTAAAACCCACCACCCACATACCCCTAATCTAACCCAAACCCCCCTTAAAATAACCTAACACTAATCCCCTGAAGATCATCCTACCTTTAGTCGTCTTCACTCAGCCGAGCCACCGATGGAACTGAAGAGGAGACCCGGACCGGCAGAAGTGATCCTCCAAGCGGCGCTGAAGAAATCTTCCATCCGATGAAGTGATCCTTCAAGCGGCGCTGAAAAAGTCTTCCATCCGGGCGATGTCATCTTCCAAGAGGCGCTGAAGAAGTCTTCTATCCGGGCGATGTCATCTTCCAAGCCGGGTCTTGAATCTTCATCCCGCCGACGCGGAACATCCTTCTTTACCGACGGACTACCGATGAATGAAGGCTCCTTTAAGGGACGTCATCCAAGATGGCGTCCCTTCAATTCCGATTGGCTGATAGGATTCTATCAGCCAATCGGAATTAAGGTAGGGAAAATCTGATTGGCTGATTGAATCAGCCAATCAGATTCAAGTTCAATCTGATTGGCTTATCCAATCAGCCAATCAGATTGAGCTTGCATTCTATTGGCTGTTTCGATCAGTCAGGCTGAATCCTATCAGCCAATCGGAATTGAAGGGACGCCATGGTACGCTGGGTCGGAAAAGTGCCGAGCGTACCTGCTAGTTTTTTGATAACTAGCAAAAGTAGTCAGATTGTGCCGCACTTGTGTGCGGAACATCTGGAGTGACGTAAGAATCGATCTGTGTTGGACTGAGTCCGGCGGATCAAAGTTTACGTCACAAAATTCTACTTTTTCCGGTCTCTAGCCTTTGATAACTAAGGCGAATCAGCCTCGCCACAAATACGCAGCATATTTGAGGTTGACGGCTTGATAACTAGGCCTCATGGTGCTCTCTTTTCAGATTTTAGATTTGAAGTAATTTAAATCCATTAGAAAAAAGTTGTTTTTCTATGTTTTTTTTCACTGTGCATTTATTGATTACATACTTCCTGTAAATTTTTCAGTAAATGAATTAGAAAGTACTTTTTGCATATGTTTTCAGATGGTTTTTGTAGTTCTTATATTTAGCAATTCCCACCTTTTGAAACCTCACCTGCCATTTTTAAACCCAGGGCTGGAGTGGGAATAGAAAGCAGCACTGGGAAAATTTGAAAAGCAGCTATAATTTTAACTTTTATAGAATGCACACACAATTTTTTATGAAGGAGATTTTCTTCAAGATTTTAATTATATTAGTCTGTTATAAAAAAAAATACCAGATTGTTGTTATATAGGCACACTACAACTCAATTTCATCCATGACTCCATTGTATAGTGTGAATATAATTATCCATAGTGGGATCTGGAGAAGACACTAAAAACAATGTGTCCCTCTGTCTCATGGTGTGTGACTTGACTAGATACTAGACCCCATTCATACGAGGGGTACATCGTCAAGAAAATTAATTTACAATGAAATACATTGTGACTTTAATACATATATCTCAGAGGAGAAACAAACGGCTAGATTATGAGTCTTGCGTTAGGCTTAAAAAGCAGTGTTGGCCAGTCCCAACGCTGCTTTTTAACGCCTGCTGGTATTATGAGTCTTGAAGGTACAGGTGTACCACTCACTTTTTTGGCCAGACTTGGAAATACTGCAAATCCACTTACGTCAATTGCGTATCCTATTTTTTCAATAGGACTTGCATAGCGCCGGTATTACGAGTCTGCCAAAAAGTGAGCGGTAGAGTCTCTCCTGTCAAGACTGGTACCGCATTTTAAAGTCAGTAGTTAAGAGTTTTACACTACAACGCCGTAGCATACAACTCTTAACTAAAGTGCTAAAAAGTACACGAACACCCATAAACTACCTATTAACCCCTAAACTGAGGCCCCCCACATCGCAAACACTAAAATACATGTTTTAACCCCTAATCTGCCGAACCGGACATCGCCACCACTATACTAAATATATTAACCCCTAAACCACCGCACTCCTGCCTCGCAAACATTAGTTAAATATTGTTAACCCCTAATCTGCCATCCCTAACATTGATGCCACCTACCTAAATTTATTAACCCCTAATTTGCCGCCCCTAACGTCGCCGCCACTATATTAAAGTTATTAACCCCTAAATCTAAGTCTAACCCTAGCACCCCCTAACTTAAATATAATTAAAATCTAAATAAAATTACTATCATTAACTAAATAATTATTTAACTATTTAAAACTACTTACCTGTAAAATAAACCCTAAGCTAGCTACAATATAACTAATAGTTACATTGTATCTAGCTTAGGGTTTATTTTTATTTTACAGGCAAGTTTGTATTTATTTTAACTAGGTAGAATAGTTACTAAATAGTTATTAACTAGTTAATAACTACCTAGCTAAAATAAATACAAAGTTACATGTAAAATAAAACCTAACCTAAATTACAATTACACCTAACACTACACTATAATTAAATTAATTCCCTAAATTAAATACAATTAAATGCAATTAAATACAATTATCTAAAGTACAAAACCCCCCACTAAATTACAGCAAATAATAAACAAATTACAATATTTTTAAACTGTTCTACAATATTTAGTGTGACTTCAGACCTGAAGTAAAATGTAAGGGTTAAAAGAAAGTTGAACAAAACAATAACACATTTAAAAAAAAAAAAGTATTACACACATATATACACTTTTTAATAAAAATACTTTATATCATATAATAATAATAAAAATGTTTTAAAAGGGTAAAAGTTATATGGCATATGGGAAAGTGTAATATATATATATATATATATATATATATATATATATATATATATATATATATATATATATATGTGTGTGTGTATATATGTTTTTTATGTGTTTATATGTGTAAATATGTATATACACACATAAAAACATAAATATACATGTATACACATACAGTATATACACTTTTCAGCCTTTCCCAGTTACATACCTTTAAAAATGCAATATCAGTTTTTGTGTATTAATGTAACAATTGTATAATGACTGAAAATACAAATAGCATTTACATCTGGGCATCTGTATGAATGAAATGTGTATATAATTTTTTATTTATAATATGTTGGTTTTTTTAACCCCTTAAGGACCAGGCACTTCAGACAAAACCTTCCCCAAAAGACCAGAGCATTTTTGCCATCACTACATTTAAACAGAAATAGAGCCTTTTTTTATATATTTACCTATCAAAACTATATAAAAATTTTTAGTAGACAACCCAAAGTATTGATCTTGGCCCATTTTGGTATATTTCATGCCACCATTTCACCGCTAAATTTGATCAAATAAAAAAAAAATCATTCATTTTTTCACAATTTTAGGTTTCTCACTAAAATGATTTACAAACAGTGTGTGCAATCATGGTACAATTGGTTGTAAATGCTTCTCTGGGATCCCCTTTGTTCAGAAATAGCAGACATATATGGCTTTGGCATTGCTTTTAGGAGGCCGCTAAATTCCGCTGCACACCACACTTGTATTATGCCCAGCAGTTATGGGGTTAATTAAATAGCTTGATGGGTTCATTTTAGCTTTAGTGTAGAGATCAGCCTCCCACCTGATCCCTCCTTGAACCCTCTCAAACAGCTCTCTTCCCTCCCCCCACCCCAAAGGTCACCCCATCTTAAGTACTGGCAGAAAGTCTGCCAGTAAAAGCATAAAAGGTTTTTTTTTTTTTTTTTTTATTTTATATTTTCTGCAGGGTAGTATCCCCTCTTACCTCCCAACCTCCCTGTACACGCACCAAACAGCTCTTTAACCCTCCCCCCTTTACCTATTAGTGGCCATTCTAGGTACTGGCAGTTGTCTGCTAGTACCCAGTTTGCCACAAAATAGGCGATTTTTAATTGTTTTTTTTTTATATAATACTAGTTTTTCTGTAATGTAGCTGCACCCCTCAATACCCAAACCCCTTCCCCCTCCCAGCGCCCTTTTTTAAAAAAAAATTCCCCACATATGATCCCCTCATTGCCCCTCCTTCCCCCTCAATCAAGCAGCTGGATTATTATTTTTTCCCCAAGTAGCATGGCCGAGCAGTCCCACCCACTCCTGCCCTCCTCCCGCCTCCTCCAGCGATGGGCCGCCCACCCGCCTCCCTTCTTACGCTCCCACCCACCAACAATCGGTCCCACCGTTGTCCGATGCCGAGAGAAGCCAAGGACTGCAGCGACGTAAACAGGGTAAAGTCAACATTTTGTTTGTGGTGGGGAGGCATTATTTTTGAAGGGATATTATAGTGTTTAAGAAAATGCTCTAATTTTGATAGAGCATTTTATTTTTAAATTGTAGTGCAGACTTCACAGAGCTAAACTCAGTGCATTTTATATTATATTATATTATATATTATTATATAAATTTAATATTTACATTTTATATTTTAATTTAGAGTTAGATCCAGCAGTGTTTTTACAAATTTTGATTCTGATTTGAAAGTTTCTGTGTTACTTTTACAAATTAAGATCATGCTTTGTAAATGTCTGTGTATCTTTTACAATTTACATGTACTTTGAATTAAGTCTATTGTAAAATTAAACACAGCTTTAGAAAGAGGGAGGGACAGGGGAGTTCCCTGGGCTGAATCAGGAAGTTCCAAGAGTATGGGGCATATTTAACAATGGTCTGTCGGACCTGATCCGACATTGCGGACCAGGTCCGACAGACCTTGCTGAATAAGGAGAGGAATACGCTCTCCATATTCAGCATTGCACCAGCAGCTCTTGTGAGCTGCTGGTGCAACGCCGCCCCTGCAGATTTGCGGCCAGTCGTAGGGGGTGTCAATCAACCCGATCGTACTCGATCGGGTTGAATTGCGGCGATGTCTGTCCGCCTGCTCAGAGCAGGTTATGGAGCAGTGGTCTTTAGCTTGATAAATGAAGCTTGATAAATGGGCCCCTATGTCTAAAGCTATTAGCACTATGCACTTTTTTTTATCATTTTTTATATACATTTTTCTCTACTTTTTAGCATAGTCTCAAAGTGATATATTATTTGAATTGACCTAATGAGAAGAGACAAATAAAACTATATATGTATAACTCATAGATTAGAATGTATGTGAAAGGATTAAAATACTGATTGAACGATAGCGCCAATCCCTTTGTGGCACGGCAATAATATAATTAAATATTTGAAATATTCTATGAGCAGATAGATAATCCATTTAATAGTATGCATATGAAATTTTAGAAAATGCTCACATGGTGGGTTCTTATGGCAATCTTAGTGTCATATAGTCTGCTAAGTTTGGTGGTTATGTGAAATCTAAGTAGGCAGTATTTATCGAGAATACAAGGAATTATTTACTATACGCAGTACCCCTTCAGGATCATCTAGTACGACACTTAGGTAAGCTATTATAAGACTAATATTTATGGTGTAGGAAGCCGATTTGGGAATTCTGATATAATAGAATATTACATAGTGAGGATCATAATACCCAGTATCGGAAGCTATAAATAGGTAGGCTAATTGCACGTGGGTCAACAGCTTACAACGTTTTATAATAGCCTTTTTTGTAAACTTTGTAGACTATATCTGATTTAGGTTTACTAAACTGGGGCGCGATCCGATATAGATCGCAGTTTGCGGCGCAAGCGAGGGAACCCACGTTGCCCGCAGTTTCAGCTCGCAACTCGAGCCATCCAATATGCGGCGCCGTCACTTGCTAAAGTGGCGCAAGTCTCACAAACCAGCGATGTCCAGAAATCTGCGTAAGTACAGATTTTTGGAGTCGCCAGTGACTTGCGCCACGTTAGAAACTGCCGGCGCCTATAAAACCTGACTAAAGTCTAAATCACCCGCACTGTCTAACACGCCTCCTAAACATAGCCCGACAAGTCTAACACGCCTCCCTAACATAGCCCGACACGTCTAACCCTCTATCCGCTATCCCCCCTCACTAGCCTAACAATAAAAAAGCTATTAACCCCTAAACCGCCGCTCCCGTACCCCGCCGCAACCTAATAAAGTTATTAACCCCTAAACCGTCGCTCCCGTACCCCGCCGCCAGCTATATTATATCTATAACCCCCTAAAGTGAGCCCCTAACACCGCCGCCATCTATATTAAAATTATTAACCCCTAATGTAAGCCCCTAACACCGCCGCCATCTCTATTAAAATGATTAACCCCTAATTTAATCTACCTACCCCGCCGCCAGCTATATTATCTATGTTAACCCTAAGTATATTATAGTTAATATAGTTATTACATTATATATATTAACTATATTAACCCTAATTATATTAGGGTTAATATAGTTAATATAGTTACTATAGTATTTATATTAACTATATTAACTCTATCTAACCCTAACACCCCTAACTAAATTTATATTAAATTAATCTAATTCATTTATAAACTAAAATATTCCTATTTAAATCTAAATACTTACCTATAAAATAAACCCTAAGATAGCTACAATATAATTAATAATTACATTGTAGCTATGTTAGGGTTAATATTTATTTTACAGGTAAATTGTTAATTATTTTAACTAGGTATAATAGCTATTAAATAGTTATTAACTATTTAATATCTACCTAGTTAAAATAATTACCCAATTACCTGTAAAATAAATCCTAACCTAAGTTACAAATACACCTACACTATCAATAAATTAAATAAACTACAAACATCTATCTAAAAATACAATTAAATTAACTAAACTAAATTACAAAAAAAACAAACACTAAATTACAAAAAATAAAAAAAAGATTACAAGATTTTTAAGCTAATTACACCTATTCTAAGCCCCCTAATAAAATAATAAACCCCCAAAATAAAAAAAATTCCCTGCCCTATTCTAAATTAAAAAAAGTTCAAAGGTCTTTACCTTACCAGCCCTTAAAAGGGCCTTTTGTGGGGCATGCCCCAAAGAATTCAGCTCTTTTGCATACAAATACAATACCCCCCCCCATTACAACCCACCACCCACATACCCCTACCGCCTGATCGGAACAGCCAATAGAATGCGAGCTCAATCTGATTGGCTGATTGGATCAGCCAATCGGATTGAACTTGAATCTGATTGGCTGATTCAATCAGCCAATCAGATTTTTAAAACTTAATTCCGATTGGCTGATAGAATCCTATCAGCCAATCGGAATTCGGCGGACGCCATCTTGGATGACGTCATTTAAAGGTACCTCATTCGTCGTTCAGTCGTCAGCCGGGATGGATGCTCCGCGGCGGCGGAGCGAAGAAAGAAGATTGAAGATGCCGCCGGAAGAATGAAGACTTTGCTGCCGCTTGGAGGAAGACGTCGCCGGAGGAAGAATTCTTCTTTGCCGCTTGGAGGAAGACATCGCCCGGATCGGATCAGGAGTTCGGCCCGGTGTGGTGAAGACAAGGTAGGGAGATCTTCAGGGGGGTAGTGTTAGGCTTTTTTAAGGGGGGTTTGGGTGGTTTTAGAATAGGGGTATGTGGGTGGTGGGTTGTAATGAGGGGGGGGGTATTGTATTTGTATGCAAAAGAGCTGAATTCTTTGGGGCATGCCCCACAAAAGGCCCTTTTAAGGGCTGGTAAGGTAAAGAGCTTTGAACTTTTTTTAATTTAGAATAGGGCAGGTCATTTTTTTTATTTTGGGGGTTTATTATTTTATTAGGGGGCTTAGAATAGGTGTAATTAGCTTAAAAATCTTGTAATCTTTTTTTTATTTTTTGTAATTTAGTGTTTTTTTTTTTTTGTAATTTAGTTTAGTTAATTTAATTGTATTTTTAGATAGATGTTTGTAGTTTATTTAATTTATTGATAGTGTAGGTGTATTTGTAACTTAGGTTAGGATTTATTTTACAGGTAATTGGGTAATTATTTTAACTAGGTAGATATTAAATAGTTAATAACTATTTAATAGCTATTATACCTAGTTAAAATAATTAACAATTTACCTGTAAAATAAATATTAACGGCGATGTGGGGGGACCTCGGTTTAGGGGTACATAGGTAGTTTATAGGTGTTAGTGTACTTTAGAGCACAGTAGTTAAGAGCTTTATAAACCGGCGTTAGCCCAGAAAGCTCTTAACTACTGACTTTTTTCCTGCGGCTGGAGTTTTGTCGTTAGATGTCTAACGCTCACTTCAGAAACGACTCTAAATACCGGAGTTAGAAAAATCCCATTGAAAAGATAGGATACGCAATTTACGTAAGGGGATCTGCGGTATGGAAAAGTCGCGGCTGGAAAGTGAGCGTTAGACCCTATTTTGAGTGACTCCAAATACCGGCGGTAGCCTAAAACCAGCGTTAGGAGCCTCTAACGCTGGTTTTCACGGCTAACGCCAAACTCTAAATCTAGGCCTTAGGGTTTATTTTATAGGTAAGTATTTAGATTTAAATAGGAATATTTTAGTTTATAAACGAATTAGATTAATTTAATATAAATTTAGTTAGGGGTGTTAGGGTTAGATAGAGTTAATATAGTTAATATAAATACTATAGTAACTATATTAACTATATTAACCCTAATATAATTAGGGTTAATATAGTTAATATATATAATGTAATACCTATATTAACTATAATATACTTAGGTTTAATATAGATAATATAGCTGGCGGCGGGGTAGGTAGATTAAATTAGGGGTTAATCATTTTAATAGAGATGGCGGCGGTGTAAGGGGCTTACATTAGGGGTTAATAATATCAATATATCTGGCGGCGGTGTAAGGGGCTTAAATTAGGGGTTAATAATATTAATATAGCTGGCGGCGGTATAGGGGGATTAGATTAGGGGTTAATAATTTTTATATAGGTGGCGGCGGTGTAAGGGGTCAGATTAGAGGATAGATAAGGTAGATGACAGCGGTGTAAGGGGTTCTAATTAGGGGATAGATAAGGTAGATGGCGGCGGTTTTAGGGGCTCACAGTAGGGGGTTAGTTTATGTAGATGGCGGCGGGGTCCGGGAGCGGCGGTTTAGGGGTTAATAACTTTATTAGGGATTTCGGGGGGGGGGGGATCGCGGTTGACAGGTAGATAGACATTGTGCATGCGTTAGGTGTTAGGTTTATTTTAGAAGATCGCGGTTGACAGGGAGATAGACATTGCGCATGCGTTAGGTGTTAGGTTTATTTTAGCAGCCAGTTTAGGGAGTTACGGGGCTCCAATAGTCAGCGTAAGGCTTCTTACAGCTGCTTTTTGTGGCGAGGTGAAAATGGAGTAAGTTTTCTCCATTTTCGCCACGTAAGTCCTTACGCTGCATATTGGATACCAAACTGCGCTGGTTTGGTATACCTGCCTATAGCCCAAAAAACTACGGGCGACGGCAGAAATATACGCGCGTAACTTCTAGGTTACGCCGTATATGTGATACCAAACCAGCGTAAATATTGGCGGCTTTTGCGGGCGACGATTTTTATCGGATGGACCCCCTGATGTATAATAAGAATGAGTTGTGTTAGAAAAATAAAATGGTGATTTGGCATTGTATCAATTTGATTTGGGAGATAATGTTTTTAAATAGACTCTATGAAAGTGGCACTTTATGCCTGATAAACCGTGTGGAGATGCCGAGAAAAACACATTGCATTTGTGCATATTTTTAAGACTTATTTTAGCATTGTTTGTATTTTTTATTTGAATTATTTATAATAATAAAACATATTTCTTTCATGTAATTGGCAAGAGTCCATGAGCTAGTGACATATGGGATATACATTCCTACCAGGAGGGGAAAAGTTTCCCAAACCTCATAATGCCTATAAATACACCCCCCACCACACCCACAATTCAGTTTTACAAACTTTGCCTCCTATGGAGGTGGTCAAGTAAGTTTGTGCTAGATTTCTACGTTGATATGCGCTTCTCAGCATGCTGAAGCCCGGTTCCTCTCAGAGTCCAGTGAATGACAGAGGGATGTGAAGGGAGTATTACCTATTGAATACAATGGTCATCCTAACGGGGATCTATTTCATAGGTTCTCTGTTATTGGTCATAGAGATTCATCTCCTACCTCCCTTTTCAGATCGACGATATACTCTTATATACCATTACCTCTACTTATTCTTGTTTCAGTACTGGTTTGGCTATCTACTTTATGTAGATGAGTGTCTTTTGGTAAGTATGTTTTCTTTTATTTATGACACTCTCAGCTATGGTTTGGCACTTTATATGTAAAGTTCTAAATATATGTTTTATACTTATATTTGCCATGATTCAGGTTAATCAGTATATTTCCTTCTTACAGACTGTCAGTTTCATTTTGGGAAATGCATATGGAAAAAAAAAAAAAAGAGAGAAAATTATTTCTTACCGGACAATTTTTCAAATTGACTTTCTTTTCCAAATTGCGGGCTGTTAGGCTCGCGGGAGGGCAAAATGCTATAATGTATTGCGTAATTTTTGACATGAGAATTACGTTTGTTGACATAATTTCGTCATTTCTGGCATCTTAGTTGGCGCCGAGAGTTTTCACGTAGTTGCGTCATCTATGACGCTCGTGTTTGTTGCAGACGTTCTTGGCGCCAAAAAATATTTTGTCAGTAGTGGGCGTCATACTTGGCGCCAGATTTTTGACATTATTTAAGTCCTTATTTCATTTTGCTTCTGGTTTCCAGAGGCTTATTCTGTTCGCATTTTTTCCCATTTCTGAAACTGTCATATAAGGAAATTGATAATTTTGCTTTATATGTTGTTTTTTCTATTACATATTGCAAGATGTCTCAATCTGACCCTGTCTCAGAATCTACTTCTGGAATGCTGCTGCCTGATGTCGGTTCTACCAAAGCTAAGTGAATTTGTTGTAAACTTGTGGTAACTGTTCCTCCGGCTGTAGTTTGTGTTAGTTGTCATGATAAACTTTCAAACGCATACAATATTTCCATTATTAGTAATCCATTACCTGTTGTTGTTCCTTCAACATCTAATGTTCAGGATATTCCTGTTAATGTGAGATAATTTGTTTCTAATTCTATTCAGAAGGCCCTGTCTGTTATTCCACCTTCTAATAAACGTAAAACCTTTTAAAACTTCTCATAAATTCGATGAATTTTTAAATGACCGACAGCATTCTGATTTATCTATCTCTGATGAGGATCTATCTGGTTCAGAAGATTCTGCCTCAGATATTGACACTGACAAATCTTCATATTTATTTAAAATGGAGTATATTCGTTCTCTATTAAAAGAGGTGTTGATTGCATTAGATATGGAGGAGACTAGTCCTCTTGATATTAAAACCAGTAAACATTTAAATTCGTTTTTTAAACCTCATGTAGTTATTCCAGAGGTTTTTCCAGTTCCTGATGCTATTTCAGATGTAATTTCTAGGAATGGATTAGTCTGGGTACTTCATTTACTCCTTCTTCAAGGCTTAAGAAACTGTACCCGTTGCCGACTGATAGATTGGAGTTTTTGGGAAAAGATCCCCAAAGTTGATGGGGCCATCTCTACTCTTGCTAAGCGTACTACTATTCCTATGGCAGTACTTCTTTTAAAGATCCTTTAGATAGGAAGCTTGAATCTTATCTAAGGAAGGCTTATTAATGGTCAGGTCATCTTCTTAGGCCTGCTATTTCTTTGGCTGATGTTGCTGCGGCTTCAACTTTTTGGTTGGAAACTTTAGCGCAACAAGTACCAGATCATAATGTGTATAGCATTGTTAAGCTAATTCAACATGCTAATAACTTCATTTGTGATGCAATTTTTGATATCATTGTCAGGTATATGTCTTTAGCTATTTTAGCTAAAAGAGCTTTATGGCTTAAATCTTGGAATGCTGATATGACTTCTAAGTCAACATTGCTATCTCTTTCTTTCCAAGGTAATAAATGATTTGGTTCTCAGTTGGATTCTATTATTTCAACTGTCACTGGGGGGAAGGGAGCCTTTTTGCCTCAGGATAAAAAATCTAAGGGTAAATTTAGGGCTGCTAACCGTTTTCGTTCCTTTTGTCAGAATAAGGAACAGAAACCTGACTCTTCTCCTAAAGGAACGGTTTCCAATTGGAAGACTTCTCCAGTCTGGAATAAATCCAAGCCATTTAAAAAATCAAAATCAGCCCCCAAGTCCGCATGAAGGTGCGGCCCTCATTCCAGCGCAGCTGGTAGGGGGCAGACTAAGATTTTAAAAAGATGTTTGGATCAATTCAATCCAAAATCATTGGATTCAGAACATTGTTTCTCAAGGGTACAGAATAGATTTCAAGGTAAGACTGCTTGTGAGAAGTTTCTTTCTCTCACACATTCCAGTGAACCCAGTAAAGGCTCAGGCTTTCCTGAAGTGTGTTTCAGACCTGGAGTTATCCGGGGTAATTGTGCCAGTTCCGGAACGGGGTCTGGGGTTTTATTCAAATATGTTCATTGTTCCAAAGATAGAGAATTCTTTCAGACCAGTTCTGGATCTAAAAATTTTGAATCGTTTTGTAAGAATACCAACATTCAAGATGGTGACTATAAGGACTATTCTGCCTTTTGTTCAGCAAGGGCATTATATGTCCACAATAGACTTACATGATGTATATCTTCATATTCCGATTCATCCAGATCACTATCAGTTTCTGAGATACTCTTTTCTAGACAAGCATTACCAATTTGTTGCTCTTCCTTTTGGCCTAGCAACAGCTCCAAGGATCTTTTCAAAGGTTCTCGGTGCCCTACTCTCTGTATTCAGAGAGCAGGGGAATTGTGGTGTTTCCTTATTTGGACGATATCTTGGTACTTGCTCAGTCTTTACATTCTGCAGAATCTCACACGAATCAACTAGTGTTGTTTCTTCAAAGACATGGTTGGAGGATCAATTTACCAAAAAGTTCCTTGATTCCTCAGACAAGGGTAACCTTTTTAGGATTCCAAATAGATTCAGTATCCATGACTTTGTCTCTAACAGACAAAAGACGTCTGAAATTGGTTTCAGCTTGTCGGAACCTTCAGTCTCAGTCATTCCCTTCAGTAGCTATGTGCATGGAGGTTTTAGGTCTCATGACTGCAGCATTGGACGCGATCCCCTTTGCTCGTTTTCACATGAGACCTCTTCAGTTTTGTATGCTGAGCCAATGGTGCAGGTATTATACAAAGATATCACAATTAATATCCTTAAATCCAAATATTCGACTATCTCTGACTTGGTGGTTAGATCACCATCTTTTAATTCAAGGGGCCTCATTTGTTTGTGATTACAACAGATGCAAGTCTTTCAGGTTGGGGAGCTGTCTGGGGATCTCTGACAGCGTAGGGGGTTTGAAAATCTCAAGAGGTGAGATTACCAATCAATATTTTGGAACTCCGTGCGATTCTCAGAGCTCTTCAGTTTTGGCCTCTTCTGAAGAGAGAACTGTTTATTTGTTTTCAGACAGACAATGTCACAACCATGGGGTATGTCAATAATCAAGGTGGGACTCACAGTCCTCAAGCTATGAAAGAAGTATCTCGGATACTTGCATGGGCGGAATCCAGCTCCTGTCTAATCTCTGCGGTTCATATCCCAGGTATAGACAATTGGGAAGCGGATTATCTCAGTCGCCAGACTTTACATCCGGGAGAATGGTCTCTTCACCCAGATGTGTTTTTTCAGATTGTTCAGATGTGGGGGCTTCCAGAAATAGATCTGATGGCTTCTCATCTAAACAGGAAACTTCCCAGTTATTTGTCCAGGTCCAGGGATCCTCAGGCGGAAGCAGTGGATGCATTGTCACTTCCTTGGAATTATCAACCTGCTTATGTCTTTCCGCCTCTAGTTCTTCTTCCAAGAGTGATTTCCAAAATCATAATGGAGCATTCATTTGTACTGCTGGTGGTTCCAGCATGGCCAGACAGGTTTTGGTATGCGGATCTTGTTCGGATGTCCAGTTGCCAACCTTGGCCATTTCCGTTAAGGCCAGAACTTCTATCTCAAGGCTCATTTTTCCATCAGGATCTCAAATCATTAAATTTGAAGGTATGAAGATTGAATGCCTAGTGCTTAGTCATAGAGGTTTCTCTGACTCAGTGATTAATACTATGTTGCAGGCTTGCAAATCTGTGTCTAGAAAGATTTATTACCGAGTTTGGAAGACATACATTTCCTGGTGTTCTTCTCATAAATTCTCTTGGCATTCTTTTAGAATTCCTAGAATTTTACAGTTTCTTGAGGATGGTTTGGATAAGGGTTTGTCTGCAAGTTCCTTGAAATGACAAATCTCTGCTCTTTCTGTTCTGTTCCACAGAAAAATTGCTAATCTTCCTGATATTCATTGTTTTGTACAGGCTTTGGTTCGTATCAAGCCTGTCATTAAGTCAATCTCTCCTCCTTGGAATCTTAATTTGGTTTTGAGGGCTTTACAGGCTCCTCCGTTTGAGCCTATGCATTCTCTGGACATTAAATTACTTTCTTGGAAAGTATTGTTCCTTTTTGCCATCTCTCCTGCTAGAAGAGTTTCTGAATTATCTGCTCTTTCTTGTGAGTCTCCTTTTCTGATTTTTCATCAGGATAAGGCGGTTTTGCGGACTTCATTTAAATTTTTACCTAAAGCTCCTTTATTTTTTGTTCTCTTTTTGTATTATATATATATATATATACATATATATATATAATATATTGTCATATTTATTGTGCATGCCTACTTCTCTCATCTATCCTTTACAAATAACTGCTTTTTCACACTTGCCATTGACACCTCCCACAGAAATTAACATAAAATAACACAGGCACAAGGAATCACTGCTTGGTTATTTCTTAGGCAAGCTCTATACTACACAGCCGCACTTACTGAACAACCCGAACTACAGAGTTGCGCTCTCACAGCTGCATCCTCCTCTCGCGGAGTTAGCGGTGACGTCACACGCCAACGTATCCGGCTGCGCCGACCAGACCGCTCAATCACAGGAACGGAGCTAGCAATCCTCGCCACCTCCGCTTCAAGGAAATCTATCTCCAGGCTACTATTACCGGACCTCCACCTCTATTACTGGAAGTAAGTCACGCTGTTAAGTAATGCCACATTTCAAAGTCTTTGTTGCTGCTTAATCCAAACTTCACTAAAAGCAGTTCTTGTTCTCTCTTAGTCCTTAATTAGAATGTATCTTGTCTAAAAGTTACCTCTGTCTTATCTCTCTAATATCTAACTGTCACACTGATACAAATGACCTAGTAGTTTCTGACTTAATACTTATACTAGAGCCAAACCATGCTATATTTACATAAGTACTGAATTAGTGTACCAACCCTGGTATACCTAAAGCAATTGGTACTATACTTAACCAGGTATAGAGAACCAATACTGAGCTGGGCTAGAAGCTCAATTATCTCAGCCATTGATCTCTAGAACCTAATATAAAATTAAAGTGCATTGGCTCATACTGCTACCCACGCTGCGCCTATTACTGTTAGCAGTTTGTCACATACACTTAAAACAACACCACTAAGCTGCAGTTGTGGTACTTACGTTAATCACATCCATTTTGACTTGCAGGGACTTATACCCTATACATATATATACTGTATATATACGCTCCATGCTTTCATCATAAACTGTTTAACTCCATAGGTGTCAGCACAGCATCATTGCTAAACCAGATAAGATACATAAGAAGCTTTAAAATGTAAACTGCTTCTTGGCTGCAGCTGAGCACAGTTTCTGTGGATGTTCCCATCTAGCCTCTAGCCAGTGTGTACGACTAAGATATTTCTTTTACAATGTCAGTTTGAGGTCAATAAGCTCTTCAGAATCACATAAAAGGCATGCATGAAAGCCGCAGATGAATGGCATAAGGGCTATTTCTTGTTGACAACCCACAAACCGCTGTGCCAGAGTATATTAGATTAACATTTGGTAATTCATATTAAAATTATGTTTACACCTCAAGCATAAACTATAAGCAGTTCATAGCTTAGATAAGCATTTATGTACGTCATAAGCTCTGACTACTTATTTAATTGATTTCAACTAGATAAAAGCTATTTTTAATGTATAAAACATATACACAATAATTTGTCATCATTAAGGGATTAACTTTCCCATCTTCTGCTATATACATGAGCATATTATTTACTGCATTTATATATCTGTCATGCATATGAAAGAGCAGAATCTATATGTTTATGAAACAAATACTGCAATATTGGTTTTGTAATTCTTAATCTCCACTGGCTGATAATGATAACTGCATCTACTTAACTGGTTGATAGGGACACATCTCTACACGTATGACAAAACACTGATTTATTTAAGACAGGAACATGAATTAATAATAAGAAAAACAAACAACTGAAATACAAATTCTCTTTTATGTGAAAAATTTTAAATTATTACTATGTTATCTTAAGGTTGCAATGAATCCTTTAGCATTACAAGTCAATGATTACCTACACTCTTGTCAGTAACGTTTAAAGGGGCAGTGCACTGTAAAACTTGATTCCCCTTAATGGGTTTCCAATTACTTGTTATACCAGTAGCAGAGTTTAAAATGAATGGGAAACTGTTCCTTTAGCTTTATTTTTAATATGAACTAGATAGTTTTGCTCTTTGAAATCTCAACCCTTAAAAATAGGTTGATCTTGAAGGGATATAATTTTTTTTAAAATGTTCACTCTTTATACACACAACCTCCTTATATCTCTGTTTTTATTCTTAGGCTCTGATATTCAAAGCAATCTATTGGCCTCGCAGCCCCTTGGTCTGTCGATGTATTCTAAATAAGGGGGCGGATCCGCAAACGAGTGGCAATGTTTCCCCATAGGAAATAGGGATTGCATCTTCTGAAAAAGTCTGCTGACATCGCCACTTGTTGGCACTTTCAGAGGGCGGGGGGGGTAGGGGGGGGGCATATTTGAAGTTTTCCTATACTGCACAGACAGTGCACTCACTTGAAACCAAAAATAGTTAACTGTAACTACAACTGCAATTCCTGTTCTAAAACCAAAGTAACCCCCCAAAATAAAAATGCCTACCTTAAGCAAACTCTAATAGAAGGGCATTTGGTAGGGCAGTGCCCTAAAGTGAACATAGCTATTTTGTCCATAAATTTAAAAAAAAATCATATTCTAAATAAATCCTTAATTAACAAAAAACCCTTTAATAAAAATGATGTTGCCCTGAAACGGGCATTTGGTTGGGCATTGACCTTAGAAGGACATTTTGTAGGGCAGTGCCCTAGAATTAATGTAGCTCTTTTGCCCATAAAATAAAAAATCCCTATTCTAAAAAAAATCCTAAATTATTCATAAAAAAAAACTATCCTATAAATGAGTTGTAGTGGGGGTTTTACATTTTTTGGAATTGATTTAAATAATTCTGAGCCATGTGTTGCAGTTGATGAAGCAATAGGACTTAGGGCCAAGTTAACACATGGGGGCCGATTTATGAATGTGTGGGAGGACATGATCTGCTGTAGCGGATCATGTCCACTCCACATCAATAAATGCAGACAGCATACACTGTCTGCATTTATCATTGCACAAGCATTTCTAGTGAAATGCTTGTGCAATGCCGCCCCCTGCACAATTGTGGCCAATCGTCCACTAGCAGGAGGTGTCAATCATCCCGATTGTATCCGATTGGGATGAATGCTGTCCGCTGCCTCAGAGGCGGCGGACGAGTTAAGGAGCAGTGGTCTTAAGACTGCTGCTTCTTAACTCTTGTTTTACGCTGCATAGTAAATTGGCCCCATGGTCTAGGCAGATGGGTGGGTTCATGTATTCAGGGGCAGTGTTTGGAAAGTCCTAGGTTTATGCTCAAAACTCAAAAATCACCTAATTTCCATTTTATTGGAAAGATGGTGTTTGTATTTTGTGTGCCAGCATGATTTTGTTTTATGCTAAGTTAAAGATATAAAATGCACCTCCCTTTGCCACTTTGTAGACAGTGGGGAAAACACATTGTCAGATGGTTGCACTGTAATTATCTGCTGTTGCTGAAACTTGTATAACAATATTGTACTGTAAATCTACTGTATAGATCAAATGCTGGGACGATGTTTTTTCTTCTTCCTCCAATTTTTCTAATTGTGCATCCTGATCATTACATGCAGCACAATGGTGCCTCTAACTCCTTGGGCTTTATACTGTGTTATATAACAGCTAGACCTTTTAGGTGGCAAACAGTCTCATAGGAAAGGGATTTACCACTTTACGTGCTGCTGCTTTATTCATTTAATAATTTCTTTATTTGCTGGAGCTGATATATTAAGAACCAAAGCTCATTGGATCACAGGGTTAGTTTTTTGTGTATGTTAATGTGTATATGGTGAAAGTGTAAGTGGTATAATATAAAAAAAATGAGATCTGTCTCTGATTTTGACCAGGGGCCCAGTATTACCTATGTATGTCATCACCACTACTCTTATACATACTAGAGAATGTTTGTTAAAAAAAAACAAATTAAAAATATATATTTTTAACTACTAAGAACCTCTTGAGAGGACTGTTTAGCTTTTTTCCCAGTAAGCTTCAAGACAACTACCCCAAGGCGCCCACCCCCACCTCCTAATACAACCTCTCTCTCAGCTCAAGATTTTGCCAGCCACTTCAAAAACAAAATTGACTCCATCAGAAGTGAAATCAGCTCTCAACAAACTGCCAATCTCCTACCCCCTCAAAAGCTCACAATCATCCAAAACCCAAATATCAAAAAATGCAGCTCTTTAGCCCCTGTTAACGAGGATGACGTTTCTGCCCTTATACTGTCCTCCCACCTCACTACCTGTCCCCTCGACCCCATCCCCTCACAGCTACTCCCCCTCCCTCTCTTCTACCCTCACCCCCATACTCACACACATTTTCAACCTCTCCCTCAGCAATGGTATATTTCCCTCATCTCTTAAACATGCACTGGTCACACCTATCCTCAAAATACCTTCCCTCGATCCAACCTCCCCATCGAACTACCGCCCTATTTCCCTACTCCCTCTTGCCTCAAAGCTCCTAGAAAAGCTAGTATACACATGTCTATCCCATTTCCTTACACTAAACTCTCTTCTTGACCCACTGCAATCTGGATTTCGTCCCCATTACTCTACAGAGACAGCAATTGTCAAGGTTAACAACGACCTACTTACAGCAAAATCCAAAGGCCACTTCTCTCTGCTTATCCTCCTTGACCTGTCTGCAGCCTTTGACACTGTTGACCACCCTCTTCTGCTCCAAACCCTCCAATCCTTCGGCATCTGCGACACAGCTCTTTTATGGTTCTCTTCCTATCTAACTAACCATACATTTAGTGTAGCCTTCTCCGGAGCATCCTCTGCCCCGTTACCACTTTCTGTTGGGGTACCTCAAGGCTCAGTCCTCGGTCCCCTTCTCTTTTCAATCTACATGTCATCATTAGGTTCCTTAATAAAGTCTCATGGGTTTCAATATCATTTGTATGCCGATGACACCCAAATCTACCTCTCTGCACCAGACCTACCTCCTTCCTTACTAAACCGTGTCACTAATTGTATTTCTCATATCTCATCTTGGATGTCCTCTCACTACCTTAAGCTAAATGTCTCCAAAACTGAACTTCTTATTTTTCCCCCTTCTTCCAATGTCTCCACCCCCAAAATTTCTATAACTGTTGATAATTCCATCATTACTCCTACCCTGCATGCCCGATATCTTGGGGTCACACTTGACTCAGATCTTTCCTTCACTCCTCACATTCAGTCCTTGGCTAAAGCCTGCCGCTTCCACCTTAAAAATATTGCTAAAATTAGACATTTCCTTACACAAGAAACAACTAAGATTTTAATCCACTCTCTCATCCTTTCCTGCCTCGACTACTGCAACTCCGTCCTCTCTGGTCTACCTAGCTGACGCATAGCTCCTTTACAATCCATTATGAATGCCTCTGCCAGGTTCATCTTCCTTACTCGTCGATCTTCATCTGCTGCGCCTCTCTGCCAATACCTTCACTGGCTTCCTCTTGCCTCTAGGATTAAACACAAAACCCTCACTCTGACATACAAAGCTCTCAACTGCACTGCTGCCCCCTACATTTCAGAACTTGTCTCCAGATACTCTACCTCCCGTCCCCTTCAATCAGCTCAGGATCGCCTCCTCTCCTCCTCTCTTGTTACTTCCTCACATTCCCTTTTACAGGACTTCTCCAGACTGGCCCCCATCTTGTGGAACTCCCTGCCTCGCTCCACAAGACTCTCCCCTAGTTTTAACAGCTTCAAGCGCTCCCTTAAAACTCTACTATTCAGGGATGCTTACAACCAACACTAACCTTTCCTAACTCCATTGCTTTCCCCTTGAACCCCTTAGAATGTAAGCCTATGAGCTAGCTGTTTGCAGATCGCCTTCATAAGAGCCGACTACAACAGTGAAACTCTCGGCAGGGCCCTCTACCCACTTGATCCCTGCAAAAGCTATCCTGTATATTGACTATGTTTACAGTGCTGCGGAATCTGTTGGCGCTCTACAAATACCTGATAATAATAATAATAATAAAGGTGCTGTATCTTATTACAAAATCTTTTCAGAGACAGAATGCACTTCCTGATTTTTTTCATAGATATTAGAATGTTCTATAAGTCTTTCCAGTGTGTTATAGATGATGAATCTGTGCAATCACAAATGATTCTCACTAAATATAAATGCTTTAAGATCCATGCTTCCAATGGCCTTTTTCAGACAATAATTGAATATAGAGGGGAAAGCTGCAGTTTGGCTTATGATTTACTCGCTAACCAGATTCTTGGCTGCTAACACCTTCAGTAGCACTCTCCATAATGCATGGTAGCAGAGATAAGTATTCCCAGCTTTTTATACTGATCAGAACAAGTCAAAGGCGAGATTATCAGTAACAACTATTTCATGATATGTGCATATTATTTTGCCAAGATGCTGTTTAGAATCTGTCGGACATTCCACAAATGAGGTCAGATGAAAGTCACAGTGTTCAATTTTAACTAACTATAAAGTGACAGCCTAAATATAATTCATACCTTTAAGCTATTATATTCTGTGTTTTGTGCAGGTCTATAATATAGCAAAAAGCACCTGGGATTGTATCGACCTCATTCTTTATACAATGCTAAATACTCATCTAAAAACATGTGGCATTAATCCTAAAAAAGTACAGTTGTAGATAATGCAGAACACTAATAAACATGACTAACAAGCCTAATAATCTCAACCACCCCCTACACAACCCTCCGTGTCATCTTATCACCTCACCAACTGAGACCACCCAATGTACATATCTGTTCAGCGATTAAGACTCACCCATATCACTCCTTTGTTTCCATTTAGAACATATGTCCTCTAAAAATCTGACAAGTGCTATCCCCAGAACCTAGGACTACCCGCTGTTATGTCCTAGAGCTAGGCGCAAACTAGTCTCAACATAGTACTGAAAAAGGGAATTGATGCATGAGAATACAGTAGAATAATGACAGTGTTTATTATAAACTTAGTGCAGTAACATACACTAAGCAGTGATTACAGTACAGTAAAACTAATCCGTGATTACTCATATTTAGGTATTGGATATGGTATTAATATCATGAAACAGCACTGAGAGTCATCATTTAGTAGAATACAGGCAGATGATGTATCTTCTTTCCAAGATGTTTCTCAACAGACTCCCCTCCCCCCATTTGCAGGTGTCTAGCTTTATGTCAATTATATTATTTCATTTAACAGGCATTTTTTGAGCTAAGACTGTTTCTCATAACAAATGAATATTCTCACACTAGAGACTAGCACTATTTGTCTCAGAATGTTACATCCCACTCTTTCTAGACAAGCTCTGGTATGAGAACAGAATAGAATACAAACATATTTCTTAAAGGCAATATGGTTAAAGGTGTGTGTATATATATATATATATATATATATATATATATGTATATATATATATATATATATATATATATATATATATTCTCTTAAGGAAGCAAAGTTTGAATATTAACCGCTAATACATGAACTGTTTTGATGAATTATTTCTGCATATAATCATGAAAAGTTTTTAATCCCTTACCACCCCTCTGCACAATTTCTTCTAACACCTAGAAGCATATTTATCAAATATGCTGTCAAGATTTATTATTGCACAAGCAGCTCACCAGAACTGCTTGTGCAATACCAGCCCTTGCAGATTTGCGGCCAATCTGCCGCTAGCAGGGGGTGTCAATCAACCCAATCGTATTCGATCAGGTTGATTTCTGTCCGCCGCCTCAGAGCAGGCAGATAAGTTATGGAGCAGTGGTCTTTAGAAACAAGGGCCTTGATAAATTGCCCCCCTAATCTCTCCGTTTCAGTGGCTCACCCAGTTGCAAACCCTAGCATCTAAAAACTAATAACTGACAATCTCCAAAACATAATGGGTCCCTAGCACCAAAGGGAATATCCTTTCTGAAAAAGTTACACCCCAAAAATAGTAATAACACCCACTGTAAAAATGTGTTGCTACATTAATCCTTGTTCCAGCTTTGCTTATATCATTTAATTGTGCAATACTATAAGAAATATTAATATGAAACCTCCTACTATGAAACAGGGATTGAAATAGAACACATGCCTTGGCCGTTGTTAGGTTTATTTTTAAGGTTCGTTTAAAGATACATATTTTGGGGGGAAGAACAGGGTTCCTTAGATGTTAGAAAAGTCCATTAGGTGTTATGGGGTCTTTTGGCAGGGGTGATTTTGGGGGATCGTAGGTGCCAGGAGGTTACAGGATAGTGTTAAATTCAGTCATGGGAAAATTATGCATGGGAAAATTGCAGCAAGAGTAGAGACAATAGCAAAGGGGAACCTAGTGCTTTTAGGGTTAATGCCAGTGAGTGTTTTGTGGAGAGGGTTTATAATCTGTTTGTGAGTTTATGGAAATCACTTTTACCATTGTTTTATCAACAGGTAATAATACATTTACCTAAGCAATCACTTTTTATTTTTGAGTATGATACAAGGTCATCTTGGTAATGATTATTTTGGTCTACTCCAAAAATTTTATTTTTTAAAAAGATGGATAATGCCTTTATTACCCATTCTCCAGTTTTGCATAACCAACACTGTTATATTAATACACGTTTTATCTCTGTAATTACCGTGTATCTAAGCCTTTTCTGACAGCCCCCGATCACATGACTTTTTATTTATTATCTATTGACTTGCATTTTATACAATTAGTGCAGTGTCTGTCACAACCCACGGGCATTAGCACAATGTTAGCTATATGGCTCAGATGAACTAGCAGTCTCCTGTTGTGAAAAGTAAATAAAAAAGCATGTGATAAGAGGCTGTCTTTAGTGGCATAAAAACAGGCAGATATTTAGAGGTTTAAAGGTTATAAAGTATATTGATATAACAATGTTGGTTGTGCAAAGGTGGGGAATGGGTAGTGAAGGCGTTATCTATGATTTTAAACAATAACAATTCTGGTGTAGACTGTCCCTTTAAGAAGCGTTTTGCTAGGTTATTCATTGACCATTGAGGTGGATTACTGCAAGACTGGAATAAGGCAGACCCACTGCTTATTTAAATCTGTTTGCTGTTTACTCATACTCATGCTCAAAACCCTCATCTAGTGGTGTAGGTGATACACTGTTAACATGGAAGTAATGCTGCATGATTTTATCACAGATCCTGTTTAATCGTTAGTTGTGGGTGGTGTGTCAAAAAGAGTAGTGCAAACCAGACACATCCTCTGCTCTAGTAATAGTACCTTTTTTATTTCCATTAAAATATGTAATTTTGTTACTGTTCCTACAGCAGCAAACCTTCCACCTTCAGAACCATTGACCTTGCCACCTACTTTGAATGCAAAAATTAAACCATTAGATATGACATATTTTTAACAGCAGCATCTCCATGAACTTGAAAAAGGATAAAAGGCACTTACAAATAAAAGTAAATTTATACACAAATGAACTTGAAATAACTCATAAAAGGAATATTAATCAAGATTATACTATTTAACACATAACAGGAATATCAATCAAGATTGTATTATTTTAAAAGACACGGTTTGAATTAATAAGCAAATGTTTAAAGGGACAGTCTACACCAACATTTTTATTGTTTTAAAAGATAGATAATCCATTTATTATTCATTCCCCAGTTTTGCATAACCAACACAGTTATATTAATACACTTTTTACCTCTGTGATTATCTCCTAGATAACTCTGTGTGCATGAGCACAGTGTTATCTATATGACACACATGAACTAACACCCTCTAGTGGTGAAAAACTGTCAAAATGCATTCAGTAAGGAGGTGGCCTTCAAGGTCTAAGAAATTAGCATGTAAACCTCCTAGGTTTAGCTTTCAACTAAGAATACCAAGAGAGCAAAGCAAAATTGGTGATAAAAGTAAATTGGAAATTTGTTTAAAATTGCATGCTCTATCTGAATCATGGAAGTTTATTTTGGACTAGACTGTTCCTTTAAAGTGACAGTCAAGTCCAAAAAAACTTTTCATTATTTAAATAGGGCATGCAATTTTAAACAACTTCCCAATTTACTTTTATCACCAATTTTGCTTTGTTCTCTTGGTATTCATAGTTGAAAGCTAAACCTAGGCGGTTCATATGCTAATTTCTTACACCTTGAAGACTGCCTCTAATCTGAATACATTTTGACCACTAGAGGGCATTAGTTCACATGTTTCATATAGATAAAATTGAGCTCATGCACGTAAAGTGACCTAGGAGTGAGCACTGATTGGCTAAACTGCATGTCTGTCAAAAGAACTGAAATAAGGGGGTAGTCAGCAGAGGCTTAGATACAAGATAATTACAGAGGTAAAACGTGTATTATTATAACTGTGTTGGATATGCAAAACTGGGGAATGGGTAATAAAGGGATTATCTTTCTTTTTAAACAACAAAAATTCTGATGTTGACTGTCCCTTTAACTAGATTGAATAGATTTTATAAAATAATGTAAAAAAAGGAATGTTGTTTTACCTGTATGTTCCATGTAGTTCAATTGGAATTATAAACTAAGTTTCACAAAGCAATCTTGAATTTCTGAAAATAAAAACTTCAATGTCAACAGTACATTTTTATTCATCAAGAATATTTTAATTTCTTATCTTAAGGAACATGTTCACTAAAGTGTGTCACACAACTTAAACTTTTCATTCTTAGGGAATGTAACTGCAGCCTTCTTCTTTCCCCTTTTTTAAGGTGGTTAGAAGCAGTTTACATGTTATTTATTTTTTATACAGTACCTACCATTTTTTTAATGTACAACTGTGCTCATTTAGCAGCAAATTTAGTCTAAATCTGTTGAGTCCAAAAAGTCAGTGGGTGTTTCTAAATGGAATGCCACATTACAGAACTGAGGTAGATGGTGAGCTACTGTTTGTTATATACTGCTAGAATATGTATTATATTGATATTGGACCACTAAGACTCATTTAAAAAAAAACAACTCTCTAAAATCACAGTGGGCTTCTCTGCTTTGTTGGGGCCAATGATTGATAAACACATTTAAATAATTAATTTGCATTGATAAAATAATTAATTTGCATTGATAAAATTATTTGAACTGAATTGCAATTCATAGCTTCTCATTTCATATTCTCTCACTTCTCTTTAACTGATTTTATTTGAATTGGCCATGCAATTGGGTAACGTGTCCTGCAGGCTAACTATATCTCGGCTAGATTTCGAGTTGTGCGTTAGGCTGAAAAAGCAGCGGTAACAGGTCCTAATGCTGCTTTTTCCCTACCGCTGCTATTAGCCAATAGGATTGAGCTCGCATTCTATTGGCTGTTCCAATCAGCCAATAGAATGCAAGATCAATCCTATTGGCTGATTGGATCAGACAATAGGATTGAACTTTATCTTATTGACTGATTGCATCAGCCAACAGGATTTATTCTACTTTAATTCTGATTGGCTGATAAAATTCTATCAGACAATCGGAATCTAAGGGATGCCATCTTTCATTCGTCGAGTAGTAGTCGGAAGAAGAGGATGCTCTGCGTCGGATGTCTTGAAGATGGAGCCGCTCCGCGTCGGATGGATGAAGATAGAAGATGCCGTCTGGATGAAGACTTCTGCCCATCTGGAGGACCACTTCGCCCGGCTTGGATGAATACTTCTCCTGGCTTCGTTGAGGACTTCGGCCCGGTTGGATGAAGACTTCTGCCACTTCATTGAGGATGAACTGTAAGTCGATCTTCAGGGGATTAGTGTTAGTTTTTTTTAAGGGTGTATTGGGTGGGTTTTATTTTTTAGATTAGGGTTTGGGCCGCAATAGAGCTAAATGCCCTTTTAAGGGCAATGCCCACCCAAATGCCCTTTTCAGGGCAATGGGGAGCTTAGGTTTTTTTAGATAGTATTTTATTTGGTGGATTTGTTGTTTGGGTGGTGGGTTTTACTGTTGGGGGGTTGTTTGTATTTTTATTTACAGGTAAAAGAGCTGATTACTTTGGGGCAATGCCCCGCAAAAGGCCCTTTTAAGGGCTATTGATAGTTTAGTTTAGGCTAGGGTTTTTTTTATTTTGGGGGGGATTTTTTTATTTCGATAGGGCTATTAGATTAGGTGTAATTAGTTTAAATATCTTGTAATTTGTTTATTATTTTCTGTAATTTAGTGTTTTTTTTTTTTTTTTTGTACTTTAGCTAATTTAATTTAATTTATTTAATTGTTGTTAATTTAGTTAAGTTGATTAATTATAGTGTAGTGTTAGGTGTTATTGTAACTTAGGTTAGGTTTTATTTTACAGGTACTTTTGTATTTATTTTAGCTAGGTAGTTATTAAATAGTTAATAACTATTTAATAACTATTCTACCTAGTTAAAATAAATACAAACTTGCCTGTAAAATAAAAATAAACCCTAAGCTAGCTACAATGTAACTATTAGTTTTATTGTAGCTATCTTAGGGTTTATTTTACAGGTAAGTATTTAGTTTTAAATAGGAATTATTTATGTAATGATAGGAATTTTTAATTAGATTTATTTAAATTATATTTCAATTAGGGGGTGTTAGGGTTAGGGTTAGACTTAGGTTTAGGGGTCAATACATTTAGTATAGTGGCGGCGACGTTAGGGGCGTCAGATTAGGGGTTGATAAATGTAGGTAGGTGGCGGCGATGTTAGGGATGGCAGATTAGGGGTTAATAATATTTAACTGATGTTTGTGAAGCGGGAGTGCGGCGCTTTAGGGGTTAATATGTTTATTATAGTGGCGGCTATAAGTAGGTAGGTTATGGCGACATTGGGGCGGCAGATTAGGGGATAATAAATATAATATAGGTGTCGGCGATGTTGGGGGCAACAGATTAGGGGTTCATAACTATAATGTAGGTGGCGGCGGTGTCCGGAGTGGCAGATTAGGGGTTAATAAATATAATGAAGGTGTCGGCGATGTCGGTGGCGGCAGATTAGAGTTAATAAGTGTAAGATTAGGGGTGTTTAGACTCAGGGTTCATGTTAGGGTGTTAGGTGTAGACATAAATTTTATTTCCCCATAGGAATCAATGGGGCTGTGTTACTGAGTTTTACGCTGCTTTTTGGCAGGTGTTAGACTTTTTCTCAGCCGGCTCTCCCCCTTGATTCCTATGGGGAAATCATGCACGAGCACGTACGACCAGCTCACCGCTGACTTAAGCAGCGCTGGTAATTGAGTGCGGTAAGGAGCAAAATTTTGCTCAATGCTCACTTCTTGCCTTTTAACGCCGGGTTTTTTAAAAACTGTAATACCAGCGCTGTAGGTAAGTGAGCAGTGAGAGAAAACTGCTCGTTAGCACCGCATAGCCTCTAACGCAAAACTCGTAATCTAGCCGTCTGTATTTTATTACGATATGTAACTAATTTCCTGCAGGTTAACTATATCATGTGTGGTGTATTTCATGCTTGCTGATCCCACCGTGTATAATTCTCGCCCTGCGGATTAGGTGTGTGTGTGAGTGTGCCCACTGGCCATCTAACTAAATTAAAAAAAAATTCTATTTGGCCTCTCAAGTAAAAGGATAAACATTCCTCATATAAAAATGTATAATGTGGAAGACTTGAAAACTAGAAAAACATTTCAATGGTGACATTTTCTAAGACTATAGTACTTTTACTACCTGTTGCAAATGTAATCTCTGAGAATATGATAATATTCATTGCCATCTTGCAGACAACAAATCTCATGTGTATGCACATTTGTATACTGACCACATCTTTTATTCTAAATTGTCCAAGACACACTAGGGAACGCCACTAAGACAGAAGCCTCTATTTATCTTTTTATTCCATTAAATAGTCATTTTTAGGGAACCTTAGGATAACAGACATTTTAATAGATAGCTCAGTATATCTAGTATACTGTTAGATGTTGGTATTGTTTTTATACAGATATAGGAAAGATAATGTAGATTTGTCCTTTCTTTTCCTGTTTAACATCACTTTTTAATCTTGTGTGGAAACACTTTGAAGAATTGCTATTCCCAAGGCAATTTCCTATAAAACAGACATGACTTACTGTGCTTCTTTGTTAATAAAAATAACAATTCAAGCTATTTACCAAAAAAATAATACATGTGCCTGGCTTCGAGCACTGCAGATTGATACAAATAGTTAAGAACAATAATGATAGTCTTTCCACAGTCCGCCTCTAGCATCCTGTGGGATAAAAGGCTTGATGAGCAAAAGAAAATCAATGCTAGATGTTTGACAAGAAATAGGGGGCAGAAAATCTAATAGTGGCTCTTGCAAATGTCATTGCATCCATGACACCTTAACCTTCACTAAATCTGCGCCATAAGGAGTCACATTTTAGACTTCTTATTTAGCGTCTTTGGTTGTAAATATTGTTGTAATTTGTTTGAATTTCTGTGTGGTAGTTAAGAGACATAAATACCTTGTAACTACAAAACACTTCTGTAGCATTGCATGATTGATTTTAGATTGAAGATACAAACAGAAAGCAAAAGTCTCCAATATCTGAAAGGGACATTGTACGTTTGATTTTTCTTTGCATACATGTTTTGTAGATGCTCCATTTAAATAGCCCATCTGGGAGTCTTTTTGTAACAATGTATAGTTTTGCTTATTTTTTCATAACATTGTGCTGATTTTCAGACTCCTAACCAAGCCCCAAAGTATCAGATGTAGACTCAAGTCCATAGATTCCTGCTTGCTCCTGTGTGTGTATCACCTCTACTGAGGTCAGTAAGGGAAAGATAGTTAGCAGACTTGTAAAGTCTAAAGTGAGCACTTGCAGATCCCAGAACTGGAAAACCCAGTTTTCAAAGTTAAAAAGGGCTGAAATTAATAATGAAAGTATCATATAAAAAAAAAATTTAACACAAGTAAAAAAAATCTCTAGAAAATGTATTAAAAAGTCCTTTTTATTGAAGAATTATTGAAGAATACCTACATAGTGCAACACTGTATCACAAATAATCTTATACTATTGACACAATACTCATGTTTCTCAGAACCACTGTTTCTTTCATGTAATTAGCAAGAGTCCATGAGCTAGTGACGTATGGGATATACATTCCTACCAGGAGGGGCAAAGTTTCCCAAACCTTAAAATGCCTATAAATACACCCCTCACCACACCCACAATTCAGTTTTACAAACTTTGCCTCCTATGGAGGTGGTGAAGTAAGTTTGTGCTAGATTCTACGTTGATATGCGCTCCGCAGCAGGTTGGAGCCCGGTTTTCCTCTCAGCGTGCAGTGAATGTCAGAGGGATGTGAGGAGAGTATTGCCTATTTTGAATGCAGTGATCTCCTTCTACGGGGTCTATTTCATAGGTTCTCTGTTATCGGTCGTAGAGATTCATCTCTTACCTCCCTTTTCAGATCGACGATATACTCTTATATATATACCATTACCTCTGCTGATTTTCGTTTCAGTACTGGTTTGGCTTTCTACAAACATGTAGATGAGTGTCCTGGGGTAAGTAAGTCTTATTTTCTGTGACACTCTAAGCTATGGTTGGGCACTTTGTTTATAAAGTTCTAAATATATGTATTCAAACATTTATTTGCCTTGACTCAGGATGTTCAACATTCCTTATTTTCAGACAGTCAGTTTCATATTTGGGATAATGCACTTGAATCAATTATTTTTCTTACCTTAAAAATTTGACTTTTTTCCCTGTGGGCTGTTAGGCTCGCGGGGGCTGAAAATGCTTCATTTTATTGCGTCATTCTTGGCGCAGACTTTTTTGGCGCAAAAAATCTTTTCTGTTTACGGCGTCATACGTGTCGCCGGAAGTTGCATAATTTTTGACGTTCTTTTGCGCCAAAAATGTCGGCGTTCTGGACGTGGCGTCATTTTTGGCGCCAAAAAGCATTTAGGCGCCAAATAATGTGGGCGTTTTATTTGGCGCTAAAAAAATATGGTCGCTTTTGTCTCCACATTATTTAAGTCTCATTTGGCATTTTTTCCCATTCCTGAAACTGTCATTTAAGGAATTTGATCAATTTTGCTTTATATGTTGTTTTTTCTCTTACATATTGCAAGATGTCTCACGTTGCATCTGAGTCAGAAGATACTTCAGGAAAATCGCTGTCTGGTGCTGGAACTACCAAAGCTAAGTGTATCTGCTGTAAACTTTTGGTAGCTATTCCTCCAGCTGTTGTTTGTATTAATTGTCATGACAAACTTGTTAATGCAGATAATATTTCCTTTAGTAATGTACCATTACCTGTTGCAGTTCCATCAACATCTAATGTTCAGAATGTTCCTGATAACATAAGAGATTTTGTTTCTGAATCCATCAAGAAGGCTATGTCTGTTATTCCTCCTTCTAGTAAACATAAAAAATCTTTTAAAACTTCTCTTTATACAGATGAATTTTTAAATGAACATCATCATTCTGATTCTAATGACTCTTCTGGTTCAGAGGATTCTGTCTCAGAGATTGATGCTGATAAATCTTCATATTTATTTAAAATGGAATTTATTCGTTCTTTACTTAAAGAAGTACTAATTGCTTTAGAAATTGAGGATTCTGGTCCTCTTGATACTAATTCTAAACGTTTAGATAAGGTCTTTAAATCTCCTGTGGTTATTCCAGAAGTTTTTCCTGTTCCTGGTGCTATTTCTGAAGTAATTTCCAGAGAATGGGATAAATTGGGTAATTCATTTACTCCTTCTAAACGTTTTAAGCAATGATATCCTGTGCCGTCTGACAGATTAGAATTTTGGGACAAAATCCCTAAGGTTGATGGGGCTATTTCTACCCTTGCTAAACGTACTACTATTCCTACGTCAGATGGTACTTCCTTTAAGGATCCTTTAGATAGGAAAATTGAATCCTTTCTAAGAAAAGCTTATCTGTGTTCAGGTAATCTTCTTAGACCTGCTATATCATTGGCTGATGTTGCTGCAGCTTCAACTTTTTGGTTGGAAACTTTAGCGCAACAAGTAACAGATCATGATTCTCATAATATTATTATTCTTCTTCAACATGCTAATAATTTTATCTGTGATGCCATTTTTGATATTATCAGAGTTGATGTCAGGTTTATGTCTCTAGCTATTTTAGCTAGAAGAGCTTTATGGCTTAAAACTTGGAATGCTGATATGTTTTCTCTACTTTCCATTTCTTTCCAGGGTAACAAATTATTTGGTTCTCAGTTGGATTCTATTATCTCAACTGTTACTGGTGGGAAAGGAACTTTTTTACCACAGGATAAAAAATCTAAGGGTAAAAACAGGGCTAATAATCGTTTTCGTTACTTTCATTTCAACAAAGAACAAAAGCCTGATCCTTCATCCTCAGGAGCAGTTTCAGTTTGGAAACCATCTCCAGTCTGGAATAAATCCAAGCCTTCTAGAAAAGCAAAGCCAGCTTCTAAGTCCACATGAAGGTGCGGCCTTCATTCCAGCTCAGCTGGTAGGGGGCAGGTTACGTTTTTTCAAAAACATTTGGATCAAATCTGTTCACAATCTTTGGATTCAGAACATTGTTTCAGAAGGGTACAGAATTGGTTTCAAGGTAAGACCTCCTGTAAAGAGATTTTTTCTTTCCCGTGTCCCAGTAAATCCAGTGAAAGCTCAAGCATTTCTGAAATGTGTTTCAGATCTAGAGTTGGCTGGAGTAATTATGCCAGTTCCAGTTCTGGAACAGGGACTGGGGTTTTATTCGAATCTCTTCATTGTACCAAAGAAGGAGAATTCCTTCAGACCAGTTCTGGATCTAAAAATATTGAATCGTTATGTAAGGATACCAACGTTCAAAATGGTAACTGTAAGGACTATCTTGCCTTTTGTTCAACAAGGGCATTATATGTCCACAATAGATTTACAGGATGCATATCTGCATATTCCGATTCATCCAGATCATTATCAGTTCCTGAGATTCTCTTTTCTGGACAAGCATTACCAGTTTGTGGCTCTGCCGTTTGGCCTAGCTACAGCTCCAAGAATTTTTACAAAGGTTCTCGGTGCCCTTCTGTCTGTAATCAGAGAACAGGGTATTGTGGTTTTTCCTTATTTGGACGATATCTTGGTACTTGCTCAGTCTTTACATTTAGCAGAATCTCATACGAATCGACTTGTGTTGTTTCTTCAAGATCATGGTTGGAGGATCAATTCACTAAAAAGTTCATTGACTCCTCAGACAAGGGTAACCTTTCTGGGTTTCCAGATATATTCAGTGTCCATGACTCTGTCTTTGACAGACAAGAGACGTCTAAAATTGATTTCAGCTTGTTGAAACCTTCAGTCACAATCATTCCCTTCGGTAGCCTTATGCATGGAAATTCTAGGTCTTATGACTGCTGCATCGGACGCGATCCCCTTTGCTCGTTTTCACATGCGACCTCTTCAGCTCTGTATGCAGAATCAATGGTGCAGGGATTACACAAAGATATCTCAATTAATATCTTTAAAACCGATTGTACGACACTCTCTAACGTGGTGGACAGATCACCATCATTTAATTCAGGGGGCTTCTTTTGTTCTTCCGACCTGGACTGTAATTTCAACAGATGCAAGTCTTACAGGTTGGGGAGCTGTGTGGGGATCTCTGACGGCACAAGGAGTTTGGGAATCTCAGGAGGTGAGATTACCGATCAATATTTTGGAACTCCGTGCAATTTTCAGAGCTCTTCAGTCTTGGCCTCTTCTGAAGAGAGAATCATTCATTTGTTTTCAGACAGACAATGTCACAACTGTGGCATACATCAATCATCAAGGAGGGACTCACAGTCCTCTGGCTATGAAAAAAGTATCTCGAATTCTGGTTTGGGCGGAATCCAGCTCCTGTCTAATCTCTGCGGTTCATATCCCAGGTATAGACAATTGGGAAGCGGATTATCTCAGTCGCCAAACGTTGCATCCGGGCGAATGGTCTCTTCACCCAGAGGTATTTCTTCAGATTGTTCAAATGTGGGGGCTTCCAGAAATAGATCTGATGGCGTCTCATCTAAACAAGAAACTTCCCAGGTATCTGTCCAGATCCCGGGATCCTCAGGCGGAAGCAGTGGATGCATTATCACTTCCTTGGAAGTATCATCCTGCCTATATCTTTCCACCTCTAGTTCTTCTTCCAAGAGTAATCTCCAAGATTCTGAAGGAATGCTTGTTTGTTCTGCTGGTAGCTCCGGCATGGCCTCACAGGTTTTGGTATGCGGATCTTGTCCGGATGGCCTCTTGCCATCTGTGGACTCTTCCGCTAAGACCAGACCTTCTGTCGCAAGGTCCTTTTTTCCATCAGGATCTCAAATCCTTAAATTTAAAGGTATGGAGATTGAACGCTTGATTCTTGGTCAAAGAGGTTTCTCTGACTCTGTGATTAATACTATGTTACAGGCTCGTAAATCTGTATCTAGAGAGATATATTATAGAGTCTGGAAGACTTATATTTCTTGGTGTCTTTCTCATCATTTTTCTTGGCATTCTTTTAGAATTCCGAGAATTTTACAGTTTCTTCAGGATGGTTTAGATAAAGGTTTATCCGCAAGTTCTTTGAAAGGACAAATCTCTGCTCTTTCTGTTCTTTTTCACAGAAAGATTGCTAATCTTCCTGATATTCATTGTTTTGTACAAGCTTTGGTTCGTATAAAACCTGTCATTAAGTCAATTTCTCCTCCTTGGAGTTTGAATTTGGTTCTGGGGGCTCTTCAAGCTCCTCCTGTTGAACCCATGCATTCATTGGACATTAAATTACTTTCTTGGAAAGTTTTGTTCCTTTTGGCGATCTCTTCTGCCAGAAGAGTCTCTGAATTATCTGCTCTTTCTTGTGAGTCTCCTTTTCTGATTTTTCATCAGGATAAGGCGGTGTTGCGAACTTCTTTTGAATTTTTACCTAAGGTTTTGAATTCCAACAACATTAGTAGAGAAATTGTAGTTCCCTCATTATGTCCTAATCCTAAGAATTCTAAGGAGAAATCGTTGCATTCTTTGGATGTTGTTAGAGCTTTGAAATATTATGTTGAAGCTACTAAGTCTTTCCGAAAGACTTCTAGTCTATTTGTTTTCTTTTCCGGTTCTAGAAAAGGCCAGAAAGCTTCTGCCGTTTCTTTGGCATCTTGGTTGAAATCTTTAATTCATCATGCCTATGTCGAGTCGGGTAAAACTCTGCCTCAAAGGATTACAGCTCATTCTACTTGGTCAGTTTCTACTTCCTGGGCGTTTAAGAATGAAGCTTCGGTTGATCAGATTTGCAAAGCAGCAACTTGGTCCTCTTTGCATACTTTTACTAAATTCTACCATTTTGATGTATTTTCTTCTTCTGAAGCAGTTTTTGGTAGAAAAGTACTTCAGGCAGTGGTTTCAGTTTGAATCTTCTGTTTATGTTTTTCATTAAACTTTATTTTGGGTGTGGATTATTTTCAGCAGGGATTGGCTGTCTTTATTTTATCCCTCCCTCTCTAGTGACTCTTGCGTGGAAAGATCCACATCTTGGGTAGTCATTATCCCATACGTCACTAGCTCATGGACTCTTGCTAATTACATGAAAGAAAACATAATTTATGTAAGAACTTACCTGATAAATTCATTTCTTTCATATTAGCAAGAGTCCATGAGGCCCGCCCTTTTTTGTGGTGGTTATGATTTTTTTGTATAAAGCACAATTATTCCAATTCCTTATTTTATATGCTTTCGCACTTTTTTCTTATCACCCCACTTCTTGGCTATTCGTTAAACTGAATTGTGGGTGTGTTGAGGGGTGTATTTATAGGCATTTTAAGGTTTTGGAAACTTTGCCCCTCCTGGTAGGAATGTATATCCCATACGTCACTAGCTCATGGACTCTTGCTAATATGAAAGAAATGAATTTATCAGGTAAGTTCTTACATAAATTATGTTTTCTGGCATTCAAAAACAAAACAAAAACAAATCAGTGACCAATATAGCCACCTTTCTTTGCAAGGACACTCAAAAGCCTGCCATCCATGGATTCTGTCAGTGTTTTGATCTGTTCACCATCTACATTGCGTGCAGCAGCAACCACAGCGTCCCAGACACTGTTCAGAGAGGTGTACTGTTTTCCCTCCTTGTAAATCTCACATTTGATGATGGACCACAGGTTCTCAATGGGGTTCAGATCAGGTGAACAAGGAGGCCATGTCATTAGATTTTCTTCTTTTATATCCTTTCTTGCCAGCCACGCTGTGGAGTACTTGGACACGTGTGATGGAGCATTGTCCTGCATGAAAATCATGTTTTTCTTGAAGGATGCAGGCTTCTTCCTGTACAACTGCTTGAAGAAGGTGTCTTCCAGAAACTGGCAGTAGGACTGGGAGTTGAGCTTGACTCCATCCTCAACCCGAAAAGGCCCCACAAGCTCATCTTTGATGATACCAGCCCAAACCAGTACTCCACCTCCACCTTGCTGGCGGGAGTCGGACTGGAGCTCTCTGCCCTTTACCAATCCAGCCACGGGCCCATCCATCTGGCCCATCAAGACTTACTCTCATTTCATCAGTCCATAAAACCTTAGAAAAATCAGTCTTGAGATATTTCTTGGCCCAGTCTTGACGTTTCAGCTTGTGTGTCTTGTTCAGTGGTGGTCGTCTTTCAGCCTTTCTTACCTTGGCCATGTCTCTGAGTATTGCACACCTTGTGCTTTTGGGCACTCCAGTGATGTTGCAGCTCTGAAATATGGCCAAACTGGTGGCAAGTGGCATCTTGGCAGCTGCACGCTTGACTTTTCTCAGTTCATGGGCAGTTATTTTGCGCCTTGGTTTTTCCACATGCTTCTTGCAACCCTGTTGACTATTTTGAATGAAACGCTTGATTATTCGATGATCACGCTTCAGAAGCTTTCAATTTTAAGAGTGCTGCATCCCTCTGCAAGATATCTCACTATTTTTGACTTTTCTGAGCCTGTCAAGTCCTTCTTTTGACCCATTTTGCCAAAGGAAAGGAAGTTGCCTAATAATTATGCACACCTGATATAGGGTGTTGATGTCATTAGACCACACCCCTTCTCATTACAGAGAAGCACATCACCTAATATGCTTAATTGGTAGTAGGCTTTCGAGCCTATACAGCTTGGAGTAAGACAACATGCATAAAGAGGATGATGTGGTCAAAATACTAATTTGCCTAATAATTCTGCACACAGTGTATATATATATATATATATATATATATATATATATATATATATATATATATATATATATATATATATATATATATATATATATATATATATAGATGATAGATAGATAGATTCTAACAAAATACTATCATATATATAATTTCTTAAATGTGTATTCTACTAGGTGAAAAACATTGGAATGTTAAAAATTTATATTTTCATGTCGGGTTAGCTCACTTGAGAAAATGTGATCAGGTTTGTGTAACTTGTTGGTTGTTAGTTTTTTTTTCATTTTTCATACTCCATTGAAGTCTATGGGAGAATACGTTAACATGATATTGTAACTTCGGCTTTTGCGTGTGTCAGGTTAGTATGCGAGTGAAACCTTTTTACTTTCAACTTGTAATATGCGTGAAAAAAAGTCGAGCACAGTTAGCGCGCAGGAGATAACTAGTGCTCCACTCGTAATCTAGCCCTTAATTTGTATGTTAATTTATGGCAATACTACACAAATGTTTCATAATTACAGAGTCTAAATATTGTAAAAAGTGACAAATACTCACCTGTCAAAATCAAATATTCTTTTTTGAAGGGACATTAAACACTAAAAAAATGGCTTTATTACTTAGCCTATTGCAATTAATATTACTTAGACTAATGCAATTAATAATAATTAATCTTTTAACAATATTACCTAGGCATTAGCCCCTATTACCAATGTGTTATCAAGATGTTCCTTAATGTCAGTAAGTGACCCCTGCCAAGGTTACACCCTTGTTCTGTCTGGGTTTTGACTTCTTATCATCAGCATCCATCGGTTGTTTACCACTTGTAGCATGACTTAGTGAAATTCAGTGTCATCTACTTGAAATTAATTAATGTCTTTTACTCTGTTAAAGGCACACTCTCTTAAAGGCAAAGTCACACAAGTTAGTGCAGGTGTCTTATGCTTTCACTCTCTTAAAGGCAAAGTCACACAAGTTTAAGCAAGTGTCATATTTTTATCACAATTACCGATGAGACAGAGATAATTGCATTTTCATATTTGTTTAAATAAAATATTACAGCAGTAGCTATTTGGTCCTACACTGTAATGTACAAAGCAAAATATAGAACATATTTTATTTTATATAAAAACATGCTGTACCACATAAAGCTTATAGTTTAATTCTCATAAAGCTTCTCCACTCCAATTAAAAGGCAAATCATTTATTACTCATATATAAAATACAGCCACAATGCTATCAGCCTTGAATAAACGGAGAACTGTAATAATTTATCTTCTGTGCACTAATGTATTTTGCTTATAATTGATTTGGAGTGTGCAGAAGGTTTATGTCGACTATATGTAAATTGTCCCCTGGAGAGGAAAAGTAGCAGCTAGCGATAATATAGGAGGTCAGAAATAATTTCTAATGCTGAGAGTTACGTAAAGGACTTGACAAAAACTATTTAAAGCAATTTAGTATAAATTTTAGTTAACTGTATGTAGATATGTTGACATAAGGTTGGAAACTATAAATAAGAATTATATCATTACATTATTTGCCATGCTAAATATATTATGTGGCAAGTGTTGTCTACTCCAAAAACAAGCCTGAATATGTCCCTTATGTAAATACGATAAGTGGTGGTGAGTTTGGTCATTGAAAAACAATTGCCGCAAATAACTTTCTAAAGTTTTTCTAGTTCCACATTTAGGGCTAGATTATGAGTGGTGCACTAGCTGTTGCGAGTGAGCTATATCGAGTTCATTGTGGCTGTTTGCATGCGTCAGAAGTAGCACACATATTATAAGTGGAAAGTAAATGTGTTTGCTTGAATGCAATTGAATTTAACGCACGAACACAGAGCTCTGGTTAACTGTTACACAGGTCAAAAAAGTGTCACAAAAAACACATTAAAAAGAACAGTTACACTCATAATAACATATCTGATAAAGATTATTATTTTAAAAAAAATGCCCCAAAAACATTATAAGGGCTCAAAGATACGAGGTCACAGGTGAAAATAAATGGACTGCAAAGGGCTTTAACATAGAGATACATACATATCTAAATATGTATAGTATGTATTTATAAGTGTGTACATATGTATTTATGTATTTATATGTCTATATATGTATTTAAAGACATATATACATAATATAAAAACATAAATACATATGTATACATATATAGACATACAGACATACATAAGGTCATTGGATCCCTTTGAAGCCAAGTAGATGAAAACATGTAAAATCATGTTTACGCAATATTCATATTTAATAAAGTGTTATACTATGTATTTACTGTAAAAAAAAATCACATTCCAATGTTCTTCACATAGTAGAATATGTTTTAAGTAGATATTCCTATATATATATATATATATATATATATATATATATATATATATATATATATATATATATATATATATATATATATATATATATATATATATATATATATATATATATATATCTGTATATATCAATACCTATATATAATTATATATACAGTTGTATGCAAAAGTTTAGGCACCCCTGACAATTTCCATGATTTTCATTTATAAATAATTGGGTGTTAGATCAAAATGAAATTGCTGATCCAATCAAATAACTAAAGGACACAGTAATATTTCAGTAGTGAAATGAGGTTTATTGGATTAACAGAAAATGTGCAATATGCATCCAAACGAAAATAGACAGGTGCATACATTTGGGTACCCAAACAGAAATATTGCATCAATATTTAGTAGAACCTCCTTTAGCAGAAATAGCAGCCTCTAGACGCTTCCTTTTGCCTGTAATGAGTGTCTGGATTCTGGATGAAGGTATTTTGGACAATTCCTCCTTGCAAAACATCTCCAGTTCAGTTAGGTTTGATGGTTGCCGAGGATGGACAGCCCGCTTCAAATCACCCCACAGATTTTCAATGATATTCTGGTCTGGGGACTGGGATGGTCATTCCAGAACATTGTACTTGTTCCTCTGCATAAATGCCAGATAGTTTTGAGCAGTGTTTTGGGCCGTTGTCTTGTTAAAATATCCAGCCTCGGCGTAACTTCAACTTTGTGACTGACTCCTCAACATTATTCTTAAGTATCTGCTGGTATTGAGTGGAATCCATGCGACCCTCAACTTTAACAAGATTCCCAGTACTGGCACTAGCCACACAGCCCCACAGCATGATGGAACATCCACCAAATTTTACTGTGAGTAGCAAGTGTTTGTCTTGGAATGCTGTGCTCTATTGCCGCCATGCATAATGCTCCTTGTTATGACCAAATAAATCAAACTTTGTTTCATCAGTCCATAGCACCTTCTTCCAAAATTAAGCTGACTTGTCCAAATGTGCATTTGTGGCATGTGTGCAGAAAAGGCTTCTTCCACATCACTCTCCATACAGCTTCTCCTTGTGCAAAGTGTGCTGAATTGTTGAACGATGCACAGTGACACCATCTGCAGCAAGATGATGTTGTAGGTCTTTGTAAGTGGTCTGTGGGCTGTTTGTGACCATTCTCACCATCCTTTGCCTCTCCGATATTTTACTTGGCCTGCCACTTCTGTCCTTAACAAGAACTGTACCTGTGGTCTTCCATTTCCTCACTATGTTCCTCACAGTGGATACTGACAGCTTAAATCTCTGTGATAGCTTTTTGTAGCCTTCCTCTAAACCATAATGTTGAATAATCTTTGTTTTCAGGTCATTTGAGAGTTGTTTTGAGGCCCCCATGTTGCCATTCTTCAGAGGAGAGTCAAAGAGAGCAACAACTTGCAATTGGCCACCTTAAATACCTTTTCTCATGATTGGATGCACCTGTCTATGAAGTTCAAGGCTTAATGGGCTCACCAAACCAATTGTGTGTTCCAATTAAAGGGACATAATACTCATATGCTAAATCACTTGAAACTGATGCAGTATAACTGTAAAAAGCTGACAGGAAAATATCACCTGAGTATCTCTATGTAAAAAAGGAAGATATTTTATCTCACAATTTCCTCAGATCACCAGAGTAAGTTCTGTGTAAAAAGTTATACTCAGCTGCTCCCAGCTGCAGGTAAAAAAATTCAAAAATGAAGAAATGAACAGCAGCCAATCAGCACAAGCAGTGCTGAGGTCATGAACTCTTACTGTGATCTCATGAGATTTTACTTAACTCTCATGAGATTTCATAGTAAGCTTCCTTTACCTGATTGGTGAAATAATATGAGAGTGCACAAAGCTCATCCTTTCAGTTGTCCCGGGACAGACATACTAATATGCTGCTTATCCTTTACAATGGGAGGTGGCTACTGAGTAACTTTTGAGGTAAAATATCTTTCTTTTTTACATAGAGATGTTCAGGAGATATTTTCTAATCAGCTTTTTACAGCTATGCTGCATCACTTTCAAGTGTTTAAACATTTGGGTATTATGGCCCTTTAATCAGTGCTAGGTAGTTACAGGTATTCAAATCAACAAAATGACAAGGGTGCCCAAATTTATGCACCTGTCTAATTTTGTTTGGATGCATATTGCATATTTTCTGTTAATCCAATAAACCTCATTTCACTACTGAAATATTACTGTCCTTCAGTTATTTGATCAAAATGAAATTGCTGATCCAAACACCCAATTATTTATAAATGAAAATCATGTAAATTGTCAGGGGTGCCTAAACTTTTGCATATGACTGTATATAAATATATGTATGTATATGTATACAGGGAGTGCAGAATTATTAGGCAAGTTGTATTTTTGAGGATTAATTTTATTATTGAACAACAACCATGTTCTCAATGAACCCAAAAAACTCAATATCAAAGCTGAATAGTTTTGGAAGTAGTTTTTAGTTTGTTTTTAGTTATAGCTATTTTAGGGGGATATCTGTGTGTACAGGTGACTATTACTGTGCATAATTATTAGGCAACTTAACAAAAAAAAAACAAATATATACCCATTTCAATTATTTATTTTTTACTAGTGAAACCAATATAACATCTCAACATTCACAAATATACATTTCTGACATTCAAAAACAAAACAAAAACAAATCAGTGACCAATATAGCCACCTTTCTTTGCAAGGACACTCAAAAGCCTGCCATCCATGGATTCTGTCAGTGTTTTGATCTGTTCACCATCAACATTGCGTGCAGCAGCAACCACAGCCTCCCAGACACTGTTCAGAGAGGTGTACTGTTTTCCCTCCTTGTAAATCTCACATTTGATGATGGACCACAGGTTCTCAATGGGGTTCAGATCAGGTGAACAAGGAGGCCATGTCATTAGATTTTCTTCTTTTATATCCTTTCTTGCCAGCCACGCTGTGGAGTACTTGGACACGTGTGATGGAGCATTGCCCTGCATGAAAATCATGTTTTTCTTGAAGGATGCAGGCTTCTTCCTGTACAACTGCTTGAAGAAGGTGTCTTCCAGAAACTGGAAGTAGGACTGGGAGTTGAGCTTGACTCCATCCTCAACCCGAAAAGGCCCCACAAGCTCATCTTTGATGATACCAGCCCAAACCAGTACTCCACTTCCACCTTGCTGGCGGGAGTCGGACTGGAGCTCTCTGCCCTTTACCAATCCAGCCACGGGCCCATCCATCTGGCCCATCAAGACTTACTCTCATTTCATCAGTCCATAAAACCTTAGAAAAATCAGTCTTGAGATATTTCTTGGCCCAGTCTTGACGTTTCAGCTTGTGTGTCTTGTTCAGTGGTGGTCGTCTTTCAGCCTTTCTTACCTTGGCCATGTCTCTGAGTATTGCACACCTTGTGCTTTTGGGCACTCCAGTGATGTTGCAGCTCTGAAATATGGCCAAACTGGTGGCAAGTGGCATCTTGGCAGCTGCACGCTTGACTTTTCTCAGTTCATGGGCAGTTATTTTGCGCCTTGGTTTTTCCACACGCTTCTTGCAACCCTGTTGACTATTTTGAATGAAACGCTTGATTATTCGATGATCACGCTTCAGAAGCTTTCAATTTTAAGAGTGCTGCATCCCTCTGCAAGATATCTCACTATTTTTGACTTTTCTGAGCCTGTCAAGTCCTTCTTTTGACCCATTTTGCCAAAGGAAAGGAAGTTGCCTAATAATTATGTACACCTGATATAGGGTGTTGATGTCATTAGACCACACCCCTTCTCATTACAGAGATGCACATCACCTAATATGCTTAATTGGTAGTAGGCTTTTGAGCCTATACAGCTTGGAGTAAGACAATATGCATAAAGAGGATGATGTGGTCAAAATACTCATTTGCTTAATAATTCTGCACACAGTGTGTGTGTGTATATATATATATATATATATATATATATATATATATATATATATATATATATATATATATATATATATATATATATATATGATAGATAGATAGATAGATTCTAACAAAATACTATCATATATATAATTTCTTAAATGTGTATTCTACTAGGTGAAAAACATTGGAATGTTAAAAATTTATATTTTCATGTCGGGTTAGCTCACTTGAGAAAATGTGATCAGGTTTGTGTAACTTGTTGGTTGTTAGTTTTTTTTTTTCATTTTTCATGCTCCATTGAAGTCTATGGGAGAATACGTTAACATGATATTGTAACTTCGGCTTTTGCGTGTGTCAGGTTAGTATGCGAGTGAAACCTTTTTACTTTCAACTTGTAATATGCGTGAAAAAAAGTCGAGCACAGTTAGCGCGCAAGAGATAACTAGTGCTCCACTCGTAATCTAGCCCTTAATTTGTATGTTAATTTATGGCAATACTACACAAATGTTTCATAATTACAGAGTCTAAATATTGTAAAAAGTGACAAATACTCACCTGTCAAAATCAAATATTCTTTTTTGAAGGGACATTAAACACTAAAAAAATGGGGGACTTCCGGTGGGCGGCCGATGTGAGAGGACGCAAGTCTGTGGAGCTCCGGGAACACTGGCCCACAACTTAAGCCTATTACAAAAATTACGGCCGGATAAGTTAGAATCCTTGGCAGAACCACTCTATATACCTGCCCGGCATCACATAACAAGGAGCATAGAAGATCCGCTCCCCCACCGGTGAGGAAGAAAAGAATTTAAGCGGAAGGCGAGAGACCGTGGCTACGGTCAGAGAAACAACAGGACGGCAGAGGAAAGAAAGACAGCGGTCGGTTCTGGTGGGGCTGATCTGGCAAGACACACCATCCGAGGGTGAGAGATAAGCACGGACGGTGAGGGCAGCTGGTGGTGAGTTGCAAAGCGGCGCTCCGGCCGCCATTTTACCCATTCTACCCACTATATCTTGTATCCTGCTGGGAACCTGAAAAGGGCATGACACAAGGGCCTTGAGGCAGAGAATACTACTAATAGCCCCCGTCCCCTGGTAAAGCTGAGGAAAGGGCTTGGGAAAAGTGGAGGACATAACATTCCGATGGTGAGCAGGCTGAAAAGAGGGAAAAACAGAACTACGCAATATAATTAGTCCCCAGCTGCCGCTCCACGTGGCCACAGCCGTACGCACATTCTCAAAAATACCGCACCAGAACCTGACACACTAAAGACAGATATTAAGACATAGAACATAGACTGTGTGCTACATTAGATAACCTCTTTTGCCCAGTGGTATATATGTTTTTCCTCCTCTGCCACTTGGACAACTCACTGAACTGAATTTGCCAGATATGCGGGCATCCCCCTGGGGCCTTCTGGGGTGGGAAGATGCTGAAAAACTTCCGAGTATGATATAAAAAACATGCAGTCCACTGAACCCCTACATTCTGCAAATGCATAAACGTTAAAGGCACAAGCTACCTAAGGGAGACCAGAACACCAGCAAATAATAGCTAGGCCTAGAGACTCTCTTGTCTGTCTGATTTTCACTACTGGGGGCGAGAATAAAATTCCGGATAGGTGCATGCAGAAATACTACTCCAGTTTTGTCAAAACTACCGGCACTATGTCTAACAGGCAGAAGCATCAAGAAAGGAAATCTAAAGTGGCTGCCGAGGTACACGCTGCAGAAAACATGACCGCAGAGATAATGGATGAGGGTCTGACGGACACTCACCCAATTGTTTCCCAAATCTCGGCCCTATTTCTACCCAAGATAGAGCAACTACAGACAGGGATGGACTCATTGTCATCTGATTTTAAGTCCTTTTCATCTAGACTCCAACATGTGGAGCAGAGAGTTGGAGATGGAGAAGTCTTGCAACGAGAGAGTTCTACAAAGATCAGAGCACTAGAGGCCCAGAAGAAGCTATTGCTAGATAAAGTGGACGACCTCGAAAACCGCTCGAGACGCAACAACCTGCGCATTGTCGGTCTCCCAGAAACTGTGCCAAATACAGACCTAATTGAGTTTGCTGAACGAACCCTACCCACTTTGCTACACTTGAGGCCTGAAGACATACCATGTATTGTTGAGAGAGCTCATAGGGTAGGCAGCTCTAGCCAAGATCAGAAAAATGTGAGAGGGCCACGGCAAGTAATGATCCGGTACCTTAATTTCAAGGACAAAATCCTACTTCTGAGAGCCTATCGTCAGTCCTCACCCCTAAGTTTTGAGGGTAAAAAAATTCTGATATTCCAAGACTACTCAGCGGAAATATCTAGAAGGAGAAGGGAGTTCTCACCTTATTGTAAATCACTAACAGAGGCTGGTCGCACCTTTTCCCTAATGTTTCCTGCGAAACTCAAGCTTCAGACCCAGCAAGGGGTTAAATTCTTTGAAGACCCTAGACAACTCCAGAAATTCCTGAGACAGGAAAAAGATCCCGCACCAGATGACACCTGAGAGGGATAAATAAGTCCCAAGAGACAATACATAACGACTCTTATTATCCGGCATATGCTTATGAGAGTGGGACAAACCTAGACCAACAACAGGTCACCTATTTTAGCAAGTACTCCCATCATGGAGAGGGTTTGATGTTGTTTTCTTTTTTTTTCTTTTCATATATGTTCAACAGTTCATACTTTTACTTTTATTGTTGCTATGTTGCATTACATTTACCTAAGATTTTCTTAGTCAAGATGCCGTAATATTCATGAGAGAATAGATAACACTGATCTTAGCGTAGTGAAAATAACCCTTTTCAAAAGATTATTAGAACTGGTCAGTGAGAAGACATTCAGTACCTGTAGAGTTGCAGTTCATAGAAATGGCCACTAATTGAGGTAAGCCTGAATTGGAGAGGTGGAAGACGACCCTCCCCTGAATACTTATGTACTTATCATAGCTGCTAGACAGGGGATCTGGGGAGGTAACTAACTAACTAAATACCTAACTACTCATAATAGATAGTGAAGACCGCTATACTTAAGACATTTCTCAGCAGCTCAATCTATTGAGCTGAAAGTGCCCACAAAAGGGGAAGAAGTAAAAGAGAAAAGAAAAAGAGGGAATAGGAACTAAGAATATATAAACTTGCCTTATATCAGGGAATTCAGAATCAGGGGGAAGTGTACTGCACACACAAAATTGCACTATGCACACCAATCAAGTGTTGAAGGAAAATTGGTGCGACTTGATAGAAATGTCATTGTTTTTTCAAAACTGTTTTGCATGTTATTTATTCACCTCTTTTTTATCTAGCCAACAGGATGCTTGCCTCTCTCCCTCGGATCCAGTTAGGGAGGAAATTATTCGTAGTCGGAAGAACACTGTCACAACACTAACAAAACTCCCAAGGTATTTCACAATTGCCATAGCACAACTCTCCACAACAACACGTACACCTGCATATCAAGCACATGACACAATCCCTCATGGCATGTAGTAACTTGTCTATCATGAGTTGGAATGTGGGAGGTATTACGTCCCCCCAAAAGCGTAGATCAATATTAAGATATTTGCACACTAGAGGAACTGACATTGCCATTCTGGAAGAGACACACCTTTCACAACTAGAACACCAGAAGCTGAGGCAGAGTTGGGTGGGAGAAGTTATTTATACGCCATATGAACAAAGAAGGGCTAGAGGGGTAGCGGTCCTGTTTAAGAAGTCCTTGCAATACACTATTACCAAAACACTAATTGATCAAGAAGGTAGATATATTATGATTCAGCTAGAAGTGGGGGGGTTGTCTTTTGCGCTAGTTGGTGTATATGGACCGCAAACCCAGAAGCAAATGTTCTGGAAGACACTACACTCAGAAATGTTGAAGTTTACCACCTTACCTCTCCTCATTGGAGGAGATTTTAATATTGCCCCACAGGTCCCCGCTGACAGATTTTCTAACCCAGCCAGAACCACCCCATCAGCACACAGAGTACAAAACTCAAAAAAGGAGTCACTGATTATACGCACATTGGCGAGATCTCTGAACTTGCAAGATGTGTGGAGAGCCAAACACCCAGAAAGTAGAGAATTTACATGTATGTCTGTGGCAAAGGACACTCTTTCGAGATTAGACTATTTTCTGGTTTCCTCAAGCTTCTGCCCAAGAGTTGCAGAGGCTGTGGTTGACCCTATCACAATCTCCGACCACGCTCCTATAGGAATCAAGTTCCGCGCGGGTGGAACTGCTCGCACACCAAATAAATGGATTTTCCCAACTTATCTATATAGAGACCCAAACTTCTATAGGCATATCCTTGGAGAATGGCACACATACATGGATCTTAATAGAGAACACATAGACGACCCTCTCTTATTTTGGGAAACGGCCAAGGCAGTTCTGAGGGGAACCATATCAACTTACGCTGCATCATTTAAAAAACAAACCAAGCAAAAAACAGAAGAGCTTTTAGTACGTCTTATAAATGCTAGGAACAGATACCTCAGAAATCCCAACACCACAACCAGATATAAATACAAGGAAGCTAAAACACTTAGAGACAACTACATCTTCCAACAAACCAACAGAGCTTATTCCAAAACACAAGCTAAATACTACAGGTTTGGAGGTAAAACTGGGAAATTACTGGCCAGAGTGACTAGACTGACCAGAAAGAGAAGCTCAATTCTAGCGATTAAACAGGGAGCTGCCATACTTGACAGGGAAACAGACATTCAAAATGCATTCACTAATTTCTATAAAGGTCTCTACTCTGAGCAACATATACACGACTCTGACAGAGACAGATTTTGGGACCCCATCCAGCTGCCACAAATAGAACAGGACCAACTCGGGGGAATTAACTCCCCTATTACCCCAGAGGAAATTGTAGACACAATTAAAGGTTTGAAATTAGAGAAGTCCCCCGGCCCGGACGGGCTACCGGCGGAATTCTACAAAATTATGGGGCCAGATATAGCTGAGTCCCTCGCAAGGTTATTTAATGGACTATTGGATGATACGGTGGTGCCATCGGCTAGATTTGCAGAAGCCCATATCAGTATTATACCAAAGGAGGGTCGCGATCCCCTCCTACCCCAATCCTATCGGCCTATATCCCTGTTAAATCAGGATTATAAAATCCTTACAAAAATCTTAGCAAATAGGCTAGCTAATGTACTGCCGTCACTAATCCACAGTGACCAGACAGGTTTTGTTAAAGGACGTTCCTCGGTGCTTAATATCAGAAAAGTTCAAACAATCATACAGTACTATTGGAAGATCTCACAAGACAATAAGGAAAAGAGAAATCATCAGGAAGTAGCCTTGTTACTGATCGATGCTGAAAAAGCTTTCGACAAGGTCCTATGGGAACATCTCTTCCACACTCTTGGAAAAATGGGAATAAAAGGTCCATTTGTAAAAGCGATATCCAACCTGTACAAGATCCCACAGGCCTCCATTCTTGTGAATGGAACAGCTACCCCACCCTTCATGCTCCATAGAGGCACAAGGCAGGGTTGCCCCCTGTCTCCGCTTCTTTTTGATATTGCGATTGAACCTCTGGCGTGGAAAATTAGGGCACAACTGGAAGGAATGCAGATAGGAGACACGGTCTCACATATCTCGCTTTTTGCCGATGATATGGTACTGTTTATTCAAGACCCCTGTAGGAATATTCCTAAGGTGATGGAGATGATTGAGGAGTTTAGTAAGATCTCAGGGTACGGGATCAACACGGATAAAACAGAACTAATATGGTTACTTGCCAAAGGCGATAGACAAATTCCAAACTTTGATTTTAAGGTGGTTGAAGGAAACTTTAAATATTTGGGAATAACCCTTCATACTGACCCACGGAGGTGGTACTCTATTAATTATGGCCCCCTGCTGAGAAACTTGAAAGATATGCTTAAAACTTGGTCCCCGCTCCCGCTGTCCCTCTCTGGTAGAGTGGGACTCATAAAAATGGTACTTTTCCCAAAAATGCTTTATTTTTTTCAGACGTTACCCTTTCTCCTTAAAAAGTCAGACCTGCAAAATGTGATCCATATGGTCCTTCAGTTCGTTTGGACTAACAAGAAACATAGGGTCAGCTACTTAAAACTCACGGCGGCCCGAGAGATGGGAGGCTTAGCACTGCCCAACTTTGAACTCTATAACTGGGCAGCTCAGTGTAAATTCGCCATTGACTGGCTAACCGGGAAAGAAAAATTTACAAACATTAAATTAGAGAATGCACTAATAAAACCCTGGACATTAGACATGATACCGCACTTGACACACTCGCAAGCTACTAAATACTTGACAGACATTGATTTGCTGAGTCAACCTGCTAGATCCTGGAGGTTGGCCTGCAAATATTTGGGAGGTAACAATAGACTGCTGACCTACTTGCCTTGGGGAGGGAACCCAGAATTCCCTGCGGGTATCACAACCGAAGCATTTGCTAGATGGAAAGAGCTAGGCTTAAGAACAGTGGGCCAGACCCTGACACCAGGGGGGGAACACATGCAATCATTTGAAGACTTGAGACGGACATTTGGGATGCCCAGCACACACCATTACGCATACCTTCAGGCTAGGCACTACCACACAGCACTACAAAAGGAAAATCAGGAAGCTTCACAATTGCATATTAAACGAGTAGTGCAGTTAGCAGAGCAGGGCAACACATCCATTTCCCCACTTTACATGACCCTGAACAACCCAACTAACACATCGTGCAGCAGTAAAATTGCTGAGGTTTGGAGTTCCTTGATGGGGGAGGTAGTCACTGGTAAAGACATAGAGGAGAGTATCCTTAAGGTCAAACGAGCCACTCTCTCTTCTGATGTAAGGGAGTCACACTTCAAGCTCATGCATGACAGCTACATAACACCCAAGAAATACCAAAAATGGAGGACTGACAGAGAAAACAAATGCCCAAAATGCGGGAAGACAGATGCAGACATTAAGCACATGACGTGGAGCTGCCCCAAGTTAGTTAAGTTTTGGAAAATGACAAATTACTGGGCGACTCTGAACACACATCCCCACATTCCTGAACTAACATTTAGAAACATTATATTGTTGGATTTTGGGGATATCCCAAGACAACTTAACATATTCACCTCTAACATAGTTTTGGTAGCCAGGCGCTTAATATTCCAAAACTGGCTCAAGCGTAATCCACCTACTGTGACACAGCTGAAACAGACATTGCTTAATCAATTGTTTATCGAACAATCAGATGGACTAGGCGACATGACTAAGAGAGTTAAATCCTTCGTCACTAAGTGGGAACCCTTCATACACACACTCCCAACAGCGCTACAAAAGATCATTATAACACCATTTAAAAACACGGAGTACATACTTGAAGCCACTTTGAGAGGGGAGTGGGTATTCGAATAACTAGGAACTGAAAGAGGAGGGAGAAGAGGTGAGTAATCCGAGTTGGCAAACATCATTGTTCGATCAGTTTTTAGAATTTGTTTGTTTTGTTTTCTTTGTATGTTACAAAAAGTGCCCTAAGGGAGGACTAAATCAAGCTACATGGATCTAGCCATTCTATTAAATGATACTGTATTCACCATGTAGTCCTTAGCCGCCCCATAGCTAGGGGCACAATTGGTCCAGACCAGTTTCTCATGTTGAAAAGAATGTTGTTGAATTATCATTTGATGGTTGTACTGAATATATGATGTATTTGTCTTCCTGAATGTGGCACACAAAAATAAAGATATTTAAAAAAAAAAAAACACTAAAAAAATGGTAAAAGGTAGAATGATGCATTCAAAGAAAAGATTAGTCTGAGAATAACATGTAGATGTATTTTCTTAAGTTTCATAAGTGTAAAGTTATGTCTATAAAACCTTGGGAGCTGCCATGATGTAACTTAGGTTACCTTCTCTGCTGTGACCAGTTAGAGAAAGTTATAAATAGGTCACTAGAGTGTGCAGCAGCCAATGGCTGTGTGGAATATAACAGTGTTCTGCACCTCCTTTTCTTACAGGAACGGAAAAGTTCAAAATTTCAGAATGGAATTCCTAGAAAATAGAACAAAATACATAATGAAAGTATATTGCATATATATATATATATATATATATATATATATATATATATATATATATATATATATATATATATATATATATATATATATATATATATACCATTTATCATTTTATATTACCATCTCAAAGTGTTTAATGTCCTTGGGTGAACTCAATATTTCTAACCATGTTTAGATTATTCTTAACCTATTTGAGCACAAAGAAACACACAACAAAAAACTGAAAATAGATTGATGTAAGTAGATTTATAGATCCTATCTGGTAGAACCATATGTAAATAAAAAATAGCATACAGTATCTCAAGTTGACCTTTACAGAGCTGCAATTTACCTGAAATAATCTCTTATTATTCACTGTGACAAATCTAATTTGCAGCATGATCCACTGGGAAGATTGGAAACCTTATAAGGTTGCCATAAAGGAGCCTGTGCTCATGTTACTTATGTGTGCATCAATCATCTAACATCTCATTACATAGCATGCATTGACTTGTGTTCATTATTGCAGTCAGTTGTTTTCCTGTTTAAAGGGATATCAAAGTTATTTTATACATGCATAGTATATGCCAGCAATTAATCTCTACATTGCAAATGATTCACATACAAAACTGTTTAAAAGTATTTAAAATGATTATTTTGTAAACAATATTTGCATTATTTTTTTTTTTTTTTTTATATTTATTGAAGAAAGATCACATACAATAAATGTTAAACAAACACCAAAGGTTGTCTTGTTACATCTTGTACAAAGGGTAGTTGGTGTCATATTACACAGGTTAAGGTTACTTTCTAGTCTTTTTGTGTGTATTTTTTCTAACATAAACTTATACAAACAATTAAACTTGTAAAAATAAACATAAACAACTTTGTTCACTTAACGAAATACTTATGGAAGCTACAATCCAGCTGAAAGAAGTCCATTTCTCTTCCTGGAGTAAAAAGTTCTATATCTCATTTCCCATACTCCAACCGACTCCCCTCTGCATAATAGAGTATTTTATATGTAGCATCACTATAGTGTGGGGAGACATAAACAGACTCCATACAGGACATTTCTCAGGCAAATCAGCTTCAGGATGCAAAACAAGAAGAGAAGAAGGTCGAGAAGAAGAGGGAGATGAAAAGAGGAGTGAGAAATGGAGGAGAGAGGTGAAAGAATAGTAAGAGAAAGGAAGAGAGCGGGAGCGGAGGAGGGGGAAAGGGTGCCCCCGGAGGGAGGGGGGGGGGGCGATCCAGGCATGTCCAGCGGTTGGTTCCTATAAGGTCAAGTATAAGTGGTATGTTATGATCTGCATGTGTATTCATCCCATAAAAATTTGATCTCCGGGAATGATATACGAGAATTATTTTTAAGGTGGCCGTATTCCTCTAGGTCTAGGAGTTCATCTACTCTGTCCATCCACATGTCTTTTGAGGGGGTTATGAGACTCTTCCAGTGTCTGGCTATTAATGATTTTGCGGCATTAAGGCAGATCTGTATAAGGAGGGATCTCAATCTACATTTAACTTTGGGGAGGTCATTTAATAATGCTATTCTTGGGGTTAGTGAAAAGTGCTGTGAGAGGATTTTCTTAAGAAAGGATTCTATTGATTGCCATAGAGGTGTTATCTTAGGGCATTGCCACCATATGTGAATTAAAGAACCATGACCTCCACAGCCTCTCCAACACATCCTGGATGCCTCGGGGTAAATTGAATGTAGGCGAGTGGGGGTCAAATACCATCTTGTAAGAACTTTATAATTTAATTCTAAGATTTGTGGCGAGGTAGATGATTTACGTGTTTTGTGAAAAATATTTCTCCACTCTATCTTGTCCAAGTCTAAGTGTAAGTCTTGTTGCCATTTGATTGTGAATGTAGGGAGTAATGCGTTGTCATGGGTTTGTAGCAGCCTGTGGGACAGCGACAAAGGGTGACAAATTGTTTTATTCTGTAAGCATAGTGATTCAAAAGGTGTGGGTGATCTCAGGAGGTCTTCTTTGTGTGGGGAAGATGCTATATAGTGTGAAAGTTGTGCATGTTTTAGCCAGTTCCCAGGCCGTCCCCCACACAATTCAATAAATTTATCTGTGCTTATTAATTTCCCATTTTCTACAAACTTGGCCAGAGGCCATGTATAATCCCATTCCTGAGTTCTGCGAAATTTGTTGTCTAGTCCCCCTACTAATTCTGCATTCTGGGGGATTGGGAAGAGAGGTGAGCGAAGATGAGTAATGTCTTTATTAGTAGATCTGATCAGGTCCCATGTATGGAAAAGATGCCTATGTATAGGTAGTGTCTTGCATTGTATTGGTCTGAGTTCCCCAGGCACCCATCAAACCGCTCCCACCTTTGGGATCTGTAACAAATGTGAGTCTATGGACACCCAGGCCTTATTGTCCGTAGAGCCATGCCAGTCCAGAACTCTCTGTAGAGTGACCGCTATGTAATACTTTCTAATATTTGGTAGGCCTAGCCCCCCCATGTCAGTGTTCCTATATAATGTATTTCTATTTATCCGAGGTTTCAGTGTTCCCCATATAAAGGTATTAATTATAGATTGTAGTTGGGATATGTAACTGTTGGGAAGAGAAATGGGGATAGTTTGTAAGATATAAAGAATCCTGGGCAAAGTGGTCATTTTTATGGATTGGATCCTCCCCCACCAAGATAAAGGTCTGTCCGACCACATTGAGAGGTCTTTTTGTATGTTTTGTAGTAAGGGTCTATAATTTTTTTCAAATAATGTAGTATAATTGGGGGAGAGGGCAATACCTAAGTATTTAACTGATTCAGGTTGTAATTTGAGGGGGCAAGCTTGTGCTAGTTGTTGAAAATCAATGGGATCCATGGAGATATTCAGGATTTCAGATTTTTGAAGGTTTATAGAAAAATTAGAAAAGTTACCAAATTTTTTGAGTGTTTCTAGAAGGACAGGTATTGTAGTACTCGGTGAGGTCAGTGAAAACAGCAAGTCATCTGCATATAGGGCAATTTTAAAATCGTGAGGGCCAATTGGGATTCCTGTGATATTTTGGTTCATTCTGACATGAGATGCTAGGACCTCCATAGATAGTATAAAAAGTAATGGGGACAATGGGCAGCCCTGTCGGGTACCATTGGTAATTTGAAAGGGATCCGAGAGGGCACCATTGACTCTCACTCTAGCTGACGGTGAAGAGTATAAACTAAAGATTCTATTTATCATTTTCTCTCCAAAGCCAAAAGATTTTAATGTGGCCTTAAGAAAGCTCCAGTTTATACGGTCGAAAGCCTTCTCAGCGTCGACTGTGATAAAGACTGATTTAATTTTATTATGTTGGGCATGGGAGGCTAGAAGGAGCGCTCTTATGGTGTTGTCCCGTGCTTCACGTGACGGGACAAAACCAACCTGGTCCGTATGTATCAGATCTTGAATTATGGAATTTATTCTTTTAGATAGAATTTTGCCTAGGATCTTCAGATCAGAATTTAATAATGATATTGGTCTGTAATTAGTGGTGTCTTCAGGGTTTCTTTTTTTTTTTTTTTTTTATTTTTTTTATTTTTTTTTTTTTTTTTTTTTTTTTTTATTTTATAAACCAAAACAATTTACATAAATCAAATATCATACATTTACTATTTTGTACAAAAAACAAGAGAAAGGAATAAGATATAAGACCGTTGAGACACAATATATCAATATAGGCATACGAAAGGAAAAACAAAATTAGATTGATTTTTACATAGCTTGTAAATTTAAAGCTATATCAATTATACTTCATATTTCTTATATATTTATCCTTAGAAGTATCTGGAACAAAAATATAATTAATGCAAATCAAAAATAATACACTTATTGTTCATCTAGATCACAGAGAAAAAAGAAAAGAAGCGGAAAATACAAAGACTATGAAGTCATGGAATAGAGCAGTGACCTTGTATTAGTTGTGTCTGATCTATTTAGTCTCAGAGAGGTAAATTACTTGCCATTCATAACATTGTTATATCTTATGTAGTTATCTATGAAAAGTGTCTTGGGGTTTTATTTGTTTTTCCAGCCCCATCCCATTTCTCCCCCCCCCCACGTGTGATGAAAAGAAAAGAAAATAATCAAAAAAAAAAAAAAAATTTCTTTCTTTTTTTTCCCCCCCCTTCTCCCCTCCTTTCCCCCTCTCTCCCTTTCTCCATTCTTGTAAAGAAATTCTTATCTACCAGTTCCCTAGCAGGACTATTTCCGCGTTTTGAAAAGGAAAAATTATATGATTTATTTCTGTGGGAGAAAATATTTTTAAAAAGACTACCCAGTTATTGAAAAATCTTTTAACATCTTGTTCATTATCAATATTTGTGTCCCTTTGTTCTAAGATACACTGTTTTTTTAAACAGTTTTTTACTTCAGAAAGAGAGGGGATTGACCGGGTCTTCCATTTTTTACAAATTAAATATCTTGTGGCCAAAATGGTGGAAATTACAACCTTTTCATTGTTTTGTTTGTCGGGTTCTTCCCTTAAGCCAAAAATAATCTGAAATAGTGTCAGAGAAAGAGGGGTTATCTTTAATACATTTTTTAACCAATATTCTATTTTATACCATAGAGTCCTGACTTTTGGGCAATGCCATATCATATGCAAAAAGTTAGCTGCAAAGTGTGAGCATTTGGGACATTTATTAAAGCTTAGGTTGGCGCACCTGTAGCCCATCTCGGGGGTAAAATATGCCCTATGAAGGAATTTAACATGGGCTTCTCTCCACGTAGCCGAAAGTGCATTTTGGGTGATCTTTTTGAGTGAAAGTTGGAGAGTTTTTGCTTCTAAGTTGCTCGAAGCAGTTAGTATATTCCAGTTTGCAGTCAGTTGCATTAGGACAGATAGACCTTTGTTTGTGCTTAAGAAATAGTAACATGGTGTGATGGACATACGTCCATTTCTAGTTAATATTAACCAATCTTCAAGTTTACCCATATTCCAGTCCCAGCCTTTTTCCTTAACTAATTCAAGCGCAAAGTGCCTAAGTTGCAGATATGCATAGAACTCTTTATTTAGTAAGCCAAATTCTATATTTAATTCTTGAAATGATTTAATACAGTGTCTTTCTTTGTCTATTATTTGATAAACATTGGTGAAACCAGAGTAATGCCATCTCTTAAAGACACCAGAAAAAATGCCTGCCTGAAATTTGGGGTTCCCTACTATCGGCAAATATGGAGAGGTTTTGCTATTTATTGCAAGAAGCTTTGTTATTTTTTGCCAAGCTTTAAGCGGATTATATATTGTTTTAAGTTTTTTGATTTCTGTCGGGGTTTCTTTTATTTCAAGATGAATCAATGCAGATAAACAGTATGGATAACAGACGTTGGATTCTAATTCGTTATTTAGAATGTAATTGTTACGAGAGATCCAGTCTGTGACTATACGTGCAAGAAAGGAGAGGTTATATAGCCATATGTCAGGCATGGCCAGTCCCCCGGATTCCCTTGGTACTGAGAGTTTCCTCAGAGATATTTTTGCTCTTTTTCCTTGCCATAAAAATTCTGTAAGTGCAGTGTTAAGTGAACGAATATCTTTCCCTAGCAGTAGTATAGATGTATTTTGAAGGATATAGAGTAATTTCGGGAGAAGGGCCATTTTTAAGGCTATTCGGCCAGATAATGATATTGGCAGATTGTGCCAGTTCTTAAGTTTTTCTTTAATTACTTTCAAGACTGGGGGAATATTGAGTTTATAGAGGTCCTCAGTATTAAGCGGGATATGAATTCCTAAATATTTAAAAGAGTCTGTAACCTGACGTAGTGGTATATTTGTTATCGAGTTCTCCGTCTTTCTAAGCCAAAATATTTCAGATTTTGTATAGTTAACTTTATATCCTGAAAAGGAACCAAAATAGTCCATTATATAGAAAAGTTTAGGGATATTTAATTTGGTATTTGTCATATAAACAAGCAGATCGTCTGCATAGAGCCCAATTTTGATTTCATGCTTACGAATTCTAATCCCGTCGAGAAATTGTCTTATTTTAATTGCCAGGGGTTCAATGGCAATGTTAAAGAGAAGCGGGGAGAGAGGGCAGCCCTGACGCGTCCCTCTACCTATGGGAATAGGTGGGGAAAGGTTATTATTAATTATCAATCTTGTAGCAGGTAGAGCATAGAGATTCATTATAAAATCAGTAAACTTACCCTTAATACCGAAGTGTTTAAGTGAAGAGTATATGTGCTCATGAATAATTGAATCAAATGCTTTCTCTGCATCAATAGAGACAATAGCAAGGTCCTGTATGCCCTCCCCCCCGCCACCCACATCCGACATTGCCTTGTAATATTCTGTCACGACTAATACCTCTCTAATTTTTGCGGCAGAATTTCTATTATTTAGAAACCCTGACTGGTCTGGATGGATAATTTCTGCAAGGGCCCCTTGTAGTCTAGCCGCCAATACTGCTGTTAAAATTTTATAATCTACATTGAGAAGGGCTATGGGTCTGTACGATTCCTTGCAAGCTGGATCTTTATCGCCTTTCAGTATTAATGTTGTATAAGACTGTGAAAAAGAGAGGGGGGTAGATTTACCCTCAATAAAGAAGCTGTTAAAAAGAGTACAAATATGTGGGGTGACTTCGCTGAGCAGTATTTTATAGAATTCGCTGGGAAGGCCGTCAGGACCGGGTGCTTTATTTGATGACATCTTAGATATTACTTTCTCAATTTCTTCCGCCGATATAGGGGCGTTGAGATTATTGATAGCCTCTGGGGCCAATGTGGGATGTTCAATTTCACTCCAGAACTCAGCGGATTTATTTGCCTCAATAGTTTTGGGGGTGTACAGTTCTTTAAAGTATTCATAAAATATCATCGAAACATCATCTGATTTGATAACATGTTCCCCTTTATGTAGCAATTTATCTATGTTCAACTGTTTTTTTTCATTTTTAATTAATTTGGCCAATATTCTGCCTGATTTGTTGCCATACCTGTACATTCTAGTTTGAATTTTCAATTCTTTTTGTGTTTCTTGGGATAATACAAAGGCATCTCTCTCATTTTTCGCTCGTAGATAATTTGCCCAGTTAACGGGAGTTTTATCAGAGAGGTATTGATTATAGGAATTCAATAAAAATTTATAGGATTCTTTTTCCCTAAGCCTAGTTTTTTTTAATAGCATAGCACCATAGGCAATGATTTCCCCTCTCATTACAGCTTTTGCCGTTTCCCAGAATATTTCGGGGTTGTTAAGATGTTCTCTATTAAAATGTACATACTCTTTATATTTATTTGATAGCCAGTTTTTAAACTTTAGGTCTGATGTTAGATAGTAGGGAAAGAAGAAGCGTGAAGAAGACGGCTGGGCATCTGCTAAATGTATTTCAAGAGAGATAGGTGCATGGTCTGATAATAATATCGGCATAATTGTCGCTTTGGCCCTCGATACCGGAATGCGCTCGTCAATTAGGAAAATGTCTATTCTAGACATGGTTTTATGGGCCTTCGAAAGGCAGGTGTAACTATGAGTGGTTGGATTTTGGTTTCTCCATATGTCGTATATGGCTAGGTTGTGCATGATTTTTTTATATAGCTTGGTTTCTAAGTTGTCTCTTTTTTGTTTCAGGCGTTTAGTGTCTTGTCTTAATCTATCTATTGGACATTGAGGTGCCATGTTAAAATCGCCACCAATGATTAAAGCGCCTTCTGTGTAGGATAAGAGTTTCGATTGGAGAGCATTCCAGTATTCTGGGTCAAATACGTTTGGACCATATGTATTGCAGAGTGTATAAAGCTTTTTAGCGATCTTTATTTTCAACAGGACATATCTCCCCCCCGGGTCGGCCACACAATGGACAACCTCCGCCTTGGTTTTTTTACCTATTAGTATTGCTACCCCCCTCTTTCTCTTAACACCAGCCGCAAAATATACTTCTTTAACCCAGGAAGTTTTTAATTTTAAGGTTTCCTCTGCTGACAAGTGTGTTTCTTGAAGGAAACCAATATCAGTTTGAAATTTGCATAGTTGTGTAATGATCGCCTTGCGTTTGATAGGTGTAGAGATCCCCCCCACATTCCATGACACTATTTTACATTTTCCTATTTTTCCCATTTGGGAGAGAGATATAGTTAAGAGAGGAGGGGGGACCTAACCACAAAAGCATATAATAAAGAGAAAAAGAAAAAAGAAAAGAAAAAAAAAAAAAAAAAAAAAAAAAAAAAAAAAAAAAAAAAAAAAAATTCTATTGCATTTACCACACACGTGAGGGGAGGAAGTCCCTTGACCCTTGTCTATCCATAGACAGGAGTCTTCCCTACATAAAGCCTGCATTTCAAAAAAAAAAATAAAAAAAATTATTATTTCTTTTTAATTTGTTGATTTCTAATATTTCTTACACTCCTGTGTTTTTATTATTAATTTAAAGAGTCAAGTGTTTTGTAAAAATTTTCAGCCGCGCTAGTTTCTTCAAACCAGTGTGTTTCTTCCTGTGCTATAACTTTAAGTTTATGGGGATATATTATCATTGCTCGATATCCTTTTTGGATAAATTTAGAGCAGATAGGGGCGAGCTCCCGTCTCTTTGCTGCTGTATCAGCAGAAAAGTCCTGGAACATTAAAATTGTAGCCCCTTTGAATATAATCGGTTGTTGTCTGCGGTAGTGTTGGAGTAGGGTAATTTTGTCCTGATAATTTAAGAGTTTCGCTATAATCGGCCTGGGTCTATTTCTACCCTTACTGTCTGTATATGGAGAACCTAGCCTGTGTACTCTCTCAACCATTATGGGTTGATGAGTGGATGGTATTTTAAGAATTTTAGGTAATAATTCTGAAATAAAAGATATAAGATTCTCGTTTTGTTGTTCCTCTGGGAGGCCAATAATTCTTATATTGTTCCTTCTGGAACGATTCTCTAGATCTTCTAGTTTGTTTTGAATTTTTTGTATATTAGTATTTGCCGATTCTAGTTTAGAGCTATGTAAATTTGTGAGGTCTTCCAGATCAGATACCCTTTGTTCTACTTCTTGTAGTCTGGCAGAAAACTGTCTGACTTCCTGTGTTAATAGGAGGATATCTTGTTTTAGTTCGGCTTTAAGAGCATCAAATTTGGGGGTAAGGGCATCTGAAATACTGGTAACCAAGTTTTGAATATTGGTTACTTCTTGTATCCCTGCTGTATTAGCCATTATTGGTTGTATATCAGTGACATTCTCTTGTGTAGTCTTCGTTTTCCTATCCCTCTGTCTAGCTGCCATGGCTGGAGAGGGGGTCTTGTGGGGGACGTGAAGAAATTTATCCATGTGCCGAAAAAAAGAGCTTGAAAAAGTGAATTTTTATATCGTGACGCCGAAAACGTGAAAGTGAAATACTCTGAAAATCCAGAGAGACCAAAGAAGTGGGAGATTAGGGAGGTGTTTAAGCCTCAAAGTGGGAAGGTGAGGAGGGGAGTGAATAGTGTGGGAAAGGTGGGGATCAGGGAGGGAAGGAGAAAAAAAGAGAGGAGAGAAAAAAAAAAAAAAAAAAAAAAAAAAAAAAAAAAAGGGGAAGGGAGGCAAAGTGTCTATTTGGGGGTGAGTAAATTAGTTGTGTAGGAAGTCCAGCCGTGGGAGTAAGAAAGGGGGAATGTTTAAAGCGATTAGATAAACTTTGTCACAAAAGAGAGAACATAATTTTTAAAGCGGTTAAGGTGGAATTTAATGGGAGATAGACTGTATATTAGTTCTTTTAATACCTATGTATCTGGTTAGGCAGGGCAGTGAGGTACTAGCAAGTTATTTAGTTAACATCTAGGATCTAGAAGTGATTTAGTATTTGACAATACTATTTAAGAAAAAATTCTTAGAACAAGCAGGCATTAAACCAGGTTACACTCTACAAGCCTGTGAGGGAATGCTGCAAACCGAATATATATATTATAGAAAAAGCCATCAAATATTAATCCAACTAACCTAAGGGAGAACAGACAGCAGAGACAAATGAATTTAGAAACACATTGCTTTTGGCTAATTTATAAAGAAACCTTAATCATGTAATAAAGCCTTCTATCAAAATTGGCTACAGGAAGTAACCTATTCTTTCTGAAAGAGGTTAAAAAAAAAAAAAAAAAAATAAATAGAATAAAGTGTATTTTTAGTAGAATATGCTCTGTATATTAATATCTCTAGATTTAGCATATACAGCTGATCTGTGCAAAATTTTGCAAATAATATATCTGCAGGTTAGTTTACCAATGCCAGTAGCTTAAAAAAAATAAATCAGTTTAACATTCAAGAGAGTATAGATATTTAGTTGCAGCCAGTCAGTAAAAAGGAGCAAGAAAAATAACAAAAAAAAAGAGAAAAGAAAGAAAAACAACTGAAGGCAACCATGTTCTAATTCCCAGAAAGTCAAGCAGAGATATATACTATGTTTTAGTTTCCTCAAAAACTTATCTATTTCTATTGAAAGTTAGGCAGTTCTGTTGCACAGGAATACAGGAATATGTTAGTTTACTAGCCTGTAAACAGACCAAACAGCAGTGTCCAGAGAGATTTAGAAGCACAGTTCTTTTTGCAGAGAGTCAGCCAGAGGTTAATATAGGAGCCGGGAAACAGAGCAAGCAAAAGTGTCCCAGAAGGTTAATGGTACATTTAATTGTTAATAAGCGTAGAGTTCTTTCCTAATCCAGCTGATTTCTTTGGGGATAGGTGCAGGTATTGGTGTGAAGGTAACATGGCCTCTGCTACTCGCTCTCTTATACTATAGAGATATTGTTTTGTGAGAGCCACACAATGATTATTGCAATCAATACTATGACGGCTATGCCGCGATATTCCCCAAGGTCTGGACAAGTGTGCCTTTATATCGAAAAAGTACCTTATACCATGCAGCACGGTGCGCTGGTTATGTCTGAGTTCCAGGTTCTTGCCTGTGTATTTGTAGGTCCTATTGTCTTCGTGGGGCCGGGGTTTCAGATAGGCTTTTGGATAGTTCTCCGGCGCAGGATATCCAGGAAATTTGTATCTCAGATATACGCCAGGCTTCCGCTAGCAACATCAGTGTGCGGAGAGCTATGGCCGGGCAGCTATTCTCCTCCTACGTCAGTAGTCAGCGCGGCCCCGGCAAACGGCGTCACTGGTCAGCGACCGGGCTGTTTCCTCACCCAGTGCGGCTTGCAGAGAAGGGCACCATCCAGCTTCCCACTCTCTCACTCCGAGAGCAGGGCCCGACAGGACCGGAAGAACTGAAGGTAGGTTAGGGCGACACGTAAAGCTTGTGCCACTTTAGGAGTTAGAGTTGAATCCGAATAGTTGTTTGTCAATCTTTGTCAGCGAGCCCTCTGGGTGCAGAGAAGAGTGCCCTCACTAGGCAGCGTCCCATCCACCTCCTCACGCAGCATCGGTGGGAGGGGTGGGCAGGACAGCCGAATCCAGTGTTTCACTTCTTTGGTAACGTTTTAGTAAAGCTGTAGAAATCAAGGCTTTAGCAGTGTGTTGTAGTTACACCGCGGTGGAACCGGGATCAAGTTGTTTCCAGATGGTTAGCCACCCAGGACAGAGGGTTTGGCGCGAGTTACCGCCAATGGCTAGTATGGGAGTTGAGAGAGAGCGTGCTCACAGCGTGTCCTACACCCAGTCTCCTCCCCCGGCACCAGAGCATGCCAGCAGGGCATGCAATTTTAAGCAACTTTCCCATTTACTTCTATTGTCTTCAGGGTTTCTATCTGGTTTTAAGATAACTGCTATATGGGCTTCCTGCATCGTGTGGGAGAGCAGTCTATTATCGTCTATTGAGTTAAACAATTCTAATAGATGTGGGGCAAGTACATTTTTAAATTGTTTATAGTAGGCATTTGTAAGGCCATCAGGGCCAGGGCTTTTTCTCATGGGAAGGTCTTTGATGGTGTTGAGGATTTCTAAGAGTGTAATTGGTTCCTCCATTTTCTCTGTTTGGGCCGTCGTAAGTGTGTTTAATTGTGCTCTATCAATGTATTCGTTCATTTGTGTAGCGTGGGATGAGGAGGCATCGTCACTAAGGTTATACAGTTGATGATAATATTTACTAAATTGGTCTGCTATCTGCTTGCTGTCGTGTGTTATAGTCCCATCAGCCTTTTTTATACTATATATGTGTGATTTAGAGGTTTTTGCTCTCAGGGCTCTTGCTAGGAGCGCGCCCGCTCGGTTGCCCTCATGGAAATATACCTTTCTTAGGTAAAGAGCTCGTCTCTGAGCTTCTCTAGTCAGTAAATGATTTAGTTCTTTCCTAACTTTAGTCAGTTCTATTTGGATCTTAGAGTCCATAGGGGTCTGTTTGTGTTGTAGTTCTAGGGAGTTCAACTTGTCAGTGTTATGCGTTATAGCTAGATTAAATTGTTTTCGCAGCCTAGACCTTTGTTTAATGTACTCTCCTCTGACTACGGCTTTATGCGCGTCCCATAGGGTACGTGATGAGATTTCAGGCAGTGAGTTATGGTGAAAGTATTCTTGTATGGTCTGGAGCATTTTGATATTAGTGGGAGTGTGATGTAGTAGGGTCTCGTCTAATCTCCATATAAAAGGGCATGACGGGCCTTCTGACCATTCCATAGATAGCGTAATAAGAGAGTGGTCCGACCAAGCCGTCGGGTTTATGTCTGAGTCCCTAACTTGTCCTAGACTCAGTTGGTCGACTAATAGATAATCAATGCGGGTGTATTGAGACCATGGATTAGAGAAAAATGAATAGTTACGCTGAGTAGGGTGTTGTATCCTCCAAATGTCAACTACACCTGATTTTTTGAGAAAGTCATAAACTATATTTGGGGGCCTTGATGTGGGGTTAGGTTTAGTGGAGGTAGAGTCTAATTTGGGGTCGAAAGTAACGTTAAAATCGCCTCCTATGATTAGAGATCCCTTCCTGTGTTCTGCAATTAGGGCTGTGAGTTTCTTATAGAAGGGCACTCTCTTAGAGTTGGGAGCATAGACGTTCACCAACGTGATTGGACGCTGGAACAGGAGTCCCACTAGTATTAGGATTCTGCCATCTTTATCGGAGACTTTATGTAGTAATTGAAATTCTAAGTTCTTATGAAATAAAGTCCCAACCCCATTTTTTTTTTTTTTTTTATGGTTTGATCCAAAATACCCAGTGGGGTAAAATTTAGAGAGGAATTTGGGTTCAGCGGTATTTAAAAAATGTGTCTCTTGTATGAATATGATTGAATTGTTATGTTTTTCAAACTCTCTCAAAGCGATTGAACGCTTTATAGGAGAATTGAGTCCATTCGCATTTTGCGAAAGGAAGTTCACTGTTCTATGTGTCATTCTTAAAATGTGTGTGATGTCGTCTACTATCTATAGGTTTCTTACCTGGGACTTCAAAAAAGATGGATTCTGTCGGTTTCCCCCCCCCCAGAGGGAATAGGAAGTGATATACAGAGGAGAAGGAAAGGCTGGGAAGAAGCATCATATTGCCTGCGTGAACAAATAAACATTAGAACCATAAAACTGATAAACCAAACATATACAAAACAAATGAGCAGCGAAACATTGGCTGAACAAAAAGTAAGGCTATATCTTTTAGTATAGCAAGTAGATTTAGGAATAGGGATAGCGGTGAGGTTATAGGGGGTGAACATCAGGAGATGTTACTACTCCCAGGGTAAAGGAAGCGGAGTGAAGAGGAGACAAGGGACAAGAGATGTATATTCAAAAGATGAAAAGAAGAAAACATTATTTGAAGCAATGACTGGGACAGAACATAACTCTTAGTATCTAGGAGGAGACAAGAAAACACTATATATGTTCATTTCATGGAGGTCTTTCTTTGGGTCCTGGGGGGGTTCCGCTTGAGGATGGGAAGCCTTTTCTTTTCCTAGAAACAGTGGTCCACTCAGGTCTTTGAGGCTTGGGTTTGTGGGCATCCTTTGGGTTCTTGTTTTCAAATATGGATGGTAAAGAGGGCGTTGGGATGCCCAAGTCAGAGCAAAAAGTCTCAATATCTTCTGGGTCTCGATAGGTGTAGATCTTATTTTCTTTAGTCACTTTTAAGGAGAAGGGGAAGCCCCAGCGGTAGGGTATACCCAATTCTTTGAGGTGTAGTGTGAGGTATCTGGCTTCCTTTCTTTTGAAAAGAGTTGTAGGACTAAGGTCCGCGTATATTTGAATGTCTTTTCCTTGAAAGCTTATTGGAGACTGCTTCCTAGAAGCTGTTAGGATATCTTCTTTATCTGAGTATTTATGAAACTTTATTATGATGTCTCGTGGAGGATCTTTCGCTGATGGCGGTGGTCTGAGTGCTCTGTGAGCTCTATCTAGGACCAGGGGGGAAGCAGTGTTGTTTTTAAGTAAATGTTCAAAGAGTTGCTGAAGGTATGAGTTTATTTGTGGGGGTGTAACATCTTCGGGTACCCCTCTGATTCTTAGATTTTGTCTTCTGTTACGGTTATCTAAATCTTCTATTTGAGATTGTAATAAAAGAATGGTGGCGTTTTGTTGCTCCATTTCGCATGCCATGTTGTTATTATCCGAAGTTAATTCCTCAGTTTGCTCTTCAATTTGCAATATTCTCTGGCCCAGATCTGTTATTTCTCTTTTCACTTCAGTGAGGCTGTCTTTAATCATCTGGCTCACTTGAACCATGAATATTTTAAAGTCTTCTTTAGAGGGTAACAGCAACAGGTCAGCTTTTGTGAGAAGGTGATCTGTGTCTTGGCGAGGCGATGCTGAACCCCTGTCTTCTGAGTCGTTAGATACTGGGGATTGGGGTGACGGAATGGCCGTCTCTGTTGTTTTAAAGTAAGCATCCATCTTTGCCCCAGCAGGAATAGACGTTTTCCCAGACTTGTCTATCCTGGTTGTTCTTTTAGTGGTCATGTTGAAGCTATGAGCAGCAATTCCCTTCTATACAAGAAGTTTGTTGTGGTAAGTAGTGTCAAAACACGCTCATATGGTAGTTAGGCATGCGAACTGCATATGCTGAAAATGTTGGAACGTTGCCTGTTAAGTGATCCTGACCGTTATTAGTTATGGCAGGTATATTGACTGCGCAATACAGCCAGATGTCCTGTGAGTAGTGGACTATGAAAAAGAAAAAAAAGTCAACAGTCTATATGTTTCTCAGAAGAAGTCAATCTGTGTAAGTAAAGACCCATTAGTGCAGGAGGTTTAACCTTAGTGTTTTTTGTGTAACACACCGTGAAGACTGGGGTGTTAAGCTTGAGGGAATACTGCTCCTCGCCTCCCACGTGGCGTTATGGTAGGTGTAATGGAGATTTCAGTACATGAAAAGGCTCAGAGCGGCTCTGTCGCATGGATTCAAGGTCTCCTCATAAGATGTGTAATTGCTGTGTTAGCGGTCAGCTTAGTGGGTGTAATCGTTACTCACTGTAAGTGAAAGGGATCCTTATGTCATCGTGCCGATCATCTATTGAGCGAGTTATGCGCATTTTCTTTGTAGGCCTTAATGTCGTCTGTAGCTTGCGGCAGCGCCGTGCTTAAATGTGAGACAAAGTTGGTCGGGTGGTTACAGAGTGTGCCTGTATCTTAGCGGAGCATGTCCTGCAGAAATTCAAAGACTCTTGTCCCTTATACAGAGCTGTACCCTGGGGCTAGTATCAGAGCACTATGTAGTTGCGGCCATTCTTGTTCCCGGCAGGCTCCGCCCCCTTTGCATTATTTTTTAATCCAAAGCCATACCCCTTGATTGGCCTATAGTAAGTCATGTTCTGCTAGCTTTATAAAAACCTATATACATTACATAGGTGTGAGAATCTCATTCAGTGTACAGCTTGCCACATGTTTGCATCACTGGAGCAGCCGCTTCTGGGATTATATGTTTGTGGCAAGTGTGAGCATATTGTCTCTTTAGAAACTCGTATTGGAGATCTGGAGGAACGAATTGCAACACTGCATGAAATTCAGACACTTGAAAGGGAAATGGATAGGACAGAGCTGGTTGTTAATGGTTCTAGCAGTGGGAACGGGGATGATTCAGATGAGGAGACTCCAGGATGTAACTGGGTCACAGTTAGAGGGTGAAGTAAAGGTAAGCGGAAGAGTCAGGCCAGTTCTGAGCTGGTACACCCCAATAGATTTGCCAGATTAAAGGGCCACTGTAAGTAAATATTTTCTATGCCTGTTACTAACTAACTACCCCAAATACGCTTTTTATCAATAGCATTTCATTAACATATCTCTACCGTATATCAGAAATCTTGTCTGCAAATTTAATTGTTTTCCAAACCCACTCCGTGGGTATCCTTTGCTCTGTACCAATCCGTTTACAAAACCTAGGTTTCAAAATGGCGCTTTAAACACAAAGTTATTGGTTTAAGTATTTTGAACACTCAGTGCTGAAAATAGTGGGCAGGATAACGTGACATCATCGGCAAATAAAAGATATAACTTTTAGAACGTTAGGAAACTTTGTTTTGAAGAAAATATAAGTCAGTAGGTTTTAATTAATGTTTATTAACTTTAATATGTTAGTTGTTTGGCTTAAAAATTATAACAGAAAGTAATCCTTTAAGTGAAGATGTTGAGGATATCAGTTCGGGGGTGGCCGTGTCATTGAGGGCTGGTTTGCCTAGTATAGTGAACAGTCCTTTAGTTGTGGAAGAGCAGCATACTATGGTGGGCAGTCCTTCAAACATGGTAGAGGGGCATACTATAGTTAACAGTCCTTCAGTCATTGAAGAGGGGCATACAAGTCAGGGCCTGAGGCAGATGTCGGTGGTAGGAGACTCTATTATTAGGAAGGTTGATAGGGTAATTTGTCAGCCAGACCCTTTAAATAGAACAGTTTGCTGTCTTCCAGGGGCTCGTGTTAGGCATATTGTGGAGCGTATTGATAGATTGTTAGAGGGATGTGGGTCTGATCCTGCAGTCATGGTGCATATTGGTACTAATGAAGGAATCGGCGGGAGATGGAGAGTCCTAAAAAATTACTTCAGGGAGTTAGGTAGCAAGCTTAAAGCAAGGACCTCCAAAGTAATATTTTCTTAGATATTACCAGTGCTGTGTGCTAACTCAGTAAGGCAGAAGGAGCTAAGGTCTGTTAATTCATGTTTAAAAACATGGTGTAAAAATGAGAGGTTTGACTTTTTAGAGCACTGGGCTGATTTTTCATTAGAGTACAATTTGTACAGTAAGGATGGATTGCACCTGAATGACATGGGGGCTAGTGTGTTCGGGGAAAGGATGGTAGCACGCTTAGAGAACCTTTTAAACTAGGCAAAGGGGGGGGGGGGGTCAGTTAGAACACAATAGAACAGAGAGATCAGACTGTGAATATGTTACTCCCTTAATATCTCAAGGAAGGGATCACTTAAGATTGAAATGTCACATTAGAAAGTATAGAAGAAAGCACACCAAGTAGCAGCAGAAAGCACATGGAAATTAAATGTATGACAACAAATGCAAGAAGCATGACAGGTAAAATGGGGGAGCTGACGCTCTTAGTTGCAGAAGAGGACTATGATATTATCAGTATAACTGAAACTTGGTGGGATGATTCACATGACTGGGCAGTTAACTTAGAGGGGTATACTTTATTTAGGAGGGACAGGAATAATAAAAGGGGTGGAGGAATCTGCAAGTATATAAAACCTAACCTTAAACCTACAATAAGGGAAGATATTTATGATACAGGTGACAATGTAGAGACCCTGTGGGTTGAAATAAAGAGTGTGGGGAGGAAAATCCTAAAAAAATATTGCTAGGAACATGCTACAAGCCCCCTAACATTAGTGACCTGGAGGAAACTCAACTACTAATGCAAATAGGTAAGGCTGCTAATAACAGTGCTGTAATTATGGGAGATTTTAACTACCCTGATATAAACTGGGCCAATGAAACTAGTAATTCAGCTAAGGGGGGTAGATTTTTAAATGTTCTAAGGGATAACTTCTTGTCACAATTAATAGAGGAGCCAACTAGGAGTAAAGCTATATTGGATTCAGTGCTATCAAACAATACAGATATAATATCAAACATAGAAGTCAAAGAACATTTGGGTAACAGTGATCATAACATGGTCACTTTTTGAATTCTCTTTTCATATGCAATGTCTTAAAGGTTTAACTAACTAACTTTTAACTTCAAAAAAAGCAAAATTCAACGATTTAAGGAAATCATTAAATAATATAAGTTGGTACAGTGTATTCTCTAATAAAAATAAATAGGATAAAACTTTGTTAAATAAATATACATATCAATAAATACCATATGGTTATAAAAATCAAAGCTGTTGTGGATAAATAAAAATGTGTTAAGAGAAATTAGGAAAAAACGGTTGGGCATTTAAATTATTCAAAGAAAATAGTACAGACTCAACATACAATATTTATAAGGAATGTAACAATGCATGCAAAAAAGCAATCAAATTAGCCAAAATTGAAAATGAAAAATGAATTGCAAAGGATTCTAAGTCTAACCCTAAAAGGTTCTTTAAGTACATAAATAGCAAAAAATCTAAGAAGGCTAATATAGGTACATTAAAATGCATGGAGCGTAGCATGATAAATAATGACAAGGAGAAGGCTTAGGTACTAAACCAGTTTTTTTCTTCATTATACACAAGAGAGGAACCATTGGATGATATTTTGGAGCAAAATTGAACATGCCAGTCCATACCATTAACTGGGTTATGTTTAGAGGATATCAGGAAAAAACTGGATAATATTAAGGTAAATAAAACTCCAGGCCCAGATGGAATACACCCAAGGGTGTTAAGGGAACTTAGCACTGTTATAGACAAACCTCTACTCTTTCAAGACTCATTATCCTCAGACATGGTACCCCAGGATTGGCGTAAAGCTGATGTGGTGCTACTCTTCAAAAACGGAAGCAGGGATGATCCAGGAAGCTATAGACCAATATCAATAGTGGAGAAGATATTTGAAAGGATTATAAGGGATTATATTGATGAGCATATTCGTGTAAACAAGATTATGAGTTCTAATCAGCATGGTTTTAGGAGAAATAGATCATGTCAAACTAATCTAATTAGATTCTACGAGGAAGTAAGTTAAAATATGGATAAATGGGAATCAGTTGATGTGATATACTTAGATTTTGCAAAGGCATTTGATACAGTGCCACATGAGAGATTAATGCACAAAATTAAGGGACTGGGAGTATCTGAAAATGTTAGCTCATGGATAAATAACTGGATAAAAGATAGGTAGCAACGAGTGTGGTTAGTGATGTTGCGAACAGTTCTGCCGCAAATAGTTCGCAGCGAACATAGCATGTTCGCATTCGCAGCGGACGGCGAACATATGCGATGTTCGATCTGACCCCTATTCGTCATCATTGAGTAAATTTTGACCCTGTAGCTCACAGTCACAAGACACATTCCAGCCAATCAGCAGCAGGCACTCCCTCCCAGACCCTCCCACCTCCTGGACAGCATCCATTTTAGATTAATTTGGAGCCTGCATTCTTAGTGAGAGGAGGGACAGTGTAGCTGCTGCTGATTTAATAGGGAAATCGATAGCTAGGCTAGTGTATTCAGTGTCCACTACAGTCCTGAAGGACTCATCTGATCTCTGCTGTAAGGACAGAACCCCAAAAAAGCCCTTTTTAGGGCTAGAACATCAGTCTGCTTTTTTTTTTTCCTGTGTAATCTAATTGCAGCCTGCCTGCCAGCTCAGGCTCACAGTGTATACTGTGCCTACTTGCCCAGTGCCACCACTCATATCTGGTGTAACAGTAGTGTACATTTAAAAAAAAAATTTCCTTCACACGTGTGCGTTTGAGGTCCTGCCAGGGCACGGTGTGACACCAGTGCAAGTCATATCTGCTAAAACAGTAGTGTACATTTAAAAAAAATATATATATATTTTTACTGTGAAATAATAGCAGTCCGTTTCCTTCACATGTGTGCATTCCAGGTCCTGCCAGGGCACAGTGTCACACCAGTGCAAGTCATATCTGCTAAAACAGTTGTGTACATACATTTAAAAAAACAACCCCTTTTTTATTGTGAAATAATAGCAGTCAGTTTCCCTCACACGTGTGCGCTCCAGGTCCTGCCAGGGCACAGTGTCACACCAGTGCAAGTCATATCTGCTAAAACAGTAGTGTACATACATTTAAAAAAAAAAAACACCTTTTTTATTGTGAAATAATAGCAGTCAGTTTCCCTCACACGTGTGCGTTCCAGGTCCTGCCAGGGCACAGTTTCACACCAGTGCAAGTAATATCTGCTAAAACAGTAGTGTACATACATTTAAAAAAACAAACCTTTTTCTCTTACATGGTGTATCAAGTCCACGGATTCATCCTTACTTGTGGGATATACTCAATCCCTACAGGAAGTGGCAAAGAGAGCACACAGCAGAGCTGTCCATATAGCTCCCCTCAGGCTCCGCCCCCCCAGTCATTCTCTTTGCCGCTCTAACAAGTAACATCTCCACGGGAGGGTAAAGAGTTTGTGGTGTTAGATTTGTAGTTTTTATTTCTTCAATCAAGTTTGTTATTTTAAAATAGTGCCGGTTTGTACTATTTACTCTGAGGCAGAAAGTGATGAAGATTTCTGCTGAGAGGAAAAAGATTTTAGCATGTTGTAACTAAAATCCATTGCTGTTCCCACACAGGACTGTTGAGTACCGGAGAACTTCAGTTGGGGGGAACAGTTTGCAGGCTTAACTGCTTCAGGTATGCTCAGTCATTTTTTTCTAACAAGACCTGGTAATGCTAGAAGACTGACAGAAATCCCCATGGGGGAAGGTAAGCCATTTTCTGAGACTCAGTATAGAAGGATGGCTTAGGTTAAGGGCTTAAATACTGGTGGACACTGTTATGGGCTAAATCGATTACTTTATTAGTATAATCTCATATTTGTTCAAGTGTTTTAGATGTTTGGAATGCTTTTTGGGGTTTTAATATGCCTGGCATATTGTAAGACACCTAATCTGTCTCAGGAAGGCCCCATAACTCCGGAATGAAAGAGGGAGGGGGCCTCATTTTTGCGCCTCAGTTGCGCAGTTGTTTTTACAAGACAGCTTCATGCAGCTTCATGTGTAGAGTCCAGAGACTGCAGGGAGGACTACAGGGAGGCTTATTTTGTCTACAAATAATCCCTAAGGAAGGTAAAGCCACAGCAGAGACTGTGGCACCGTGCTGTAGTGTTTTAAACCAGTAGCCTGCTTTATTTAGCTCCGGTTTGGGCAATAAGGGGTTAATTGATTTGAAAATTTGTGTGCAATCATTTCAAGGAATTAGGATCATGTGGTGAAAATGTCATCAAGATCGGATGTTTTTTGGTGATTTGGTAAAAAAGTGTGCGCTTTTTATTATTTAAAGACACAGTAACGTTTTTTCAAAAAGTGTTTTTTTACTGTATTGTAGTGCTGTCTAAGTCTGTCAAACATGTCTAAGCCTTCAGATAGACCCTGTTCTTTGTGTTTAAAAGCCATGGCGGTGCCCCCATTGCATTTGTGTTTAAAGTGTGCTAAAGCATCAAAGCATTTTAAAGACCATGCAATGACACTTAAAAATGTAGCCCAAAATGATTCTTTAACGGAAGGTAACGAGGATAGTCCTTCTTCCTCTCCCCATGTGTCGACACCAGTTACGCCCGCGCAAGCGATGCCTAGTACCTCTAGCGCATTGTCCCCTATTACTTTACAACAATTAGCAGCAGTAATGGATAATTCCCTTGCAGCATTTTTATCCAAACTGCCAGTTTTTCCAAGAAAGCGCGATAGCTCAGTTTTAAATACAGAGGATGAGCAATCAGAAGCTTTGGATAATTTATCTGTAGTACCCTCACAACACTCTGAAGTAGCAGTGAGGGATGGTCTGTCTGAGGGAGAAATTTCTGACACAGGAAAAGTTTCTCAGCGGGCAGAGTCAGATTCCTTAGCGTTTAAATTTAAGCTGGAACACCTCCGCGTCCTGCTTAAGGAGGTTTTAGCTACTCTGGATGATTGTGACCCCATGGTGGTCCCAGAAAAATTGTGTAAAATGGACAGGTTTTTAGAGGTCCCTGTACACACTGAGGCGTTTCCGATCCCAAAGAGGGTGGCGGATATTGTGACTAGGGAGTGGGAGAGACCAGGTGTACCCTTTGTTCCTCCCCCTATCTTTAAGAAAATGTTCCCCATAAACGACCCCAGGCGGGACGGGTGGCAGACGGTCCCTAAGGTAGAGGGAGCTGTTTCAACGCTTGCTAAGCATACAACTATACCAATAGAGAACAGTTGTGCTTTCAAAGATCCTATGGATAAAAAATTGGAAGGTTTGCTGAAGAAAATGTTTGTTCAGCAAGGTTTCCTGCTCCAGCCAATTGCCTGCATTATTCCTGTAACTACTGCAGCGGCTTTTTGGTTTGAGGCGCTGGAGGAGTCGCTCCAGAGGGAGACTTCATATGACAAAGTCATGGATAGAATTCACGCTTTAAAGCTGGCTAATTCTTTTATCACTGATGCCGCTTTCCAATTAGCTAAGTTAGCTGCAAAAAATTCAGGTTTTGCCATTATGGCGCGAAGAGCACTTTGGCTCAAATCATGGTCGGCTGACTAGTCGTCCAAAACAAAATTACTAAACATTCCTTTCAAGGGAAAGACCCTTTTTGGTCCCGAGTTGAAAGAAATTATTGCGGATATCACTGGGGGGAAGGGTCATGCCCTCCCGCAGGATAGACCGTTCAAGGCCAAAAACAAGGCTAATTTTCGCTCCTTTCGCAACTTCAGGAGCGGACCTGCTTCAACCTCTGCTGCCGCTAAGCAAGAGGGTAACGCTTCCCAGCCTAAAGCAACCTGGAAACCCTTGCAGGGCTGGAATAAGGGTAAACAGGCCAAGAAGCCTGCGCCTGCTGCCAAGACAGCATGAAGGGGTAGCCCCCGATCCGGGACCGGATCTAGTAGGTGGCAGACTTTCTCTCTTTGCTCAGGCTTGGGCAAGAGATGTTCCAGATCCCTGGGCATTAGAAATTGTTGCTCAGGGGTATCTTCTAGAATTCAAGGACTCTCCCCCAAGGGGAAGGTTGCACATTTCTCATTTGTCTTCAGACCAGACAAAGAAACAGGCGTTCTTACGCTGTGTCTTCTAAAGATGGGAGTGATACACCCAGTTCCAATTGCAGAACAAGGTCTGGGATTTTACTCAAACCTGTTTATAGTTCCCAAAAAGGAAGGAACTTTCAGGCCAATCCTGGATCTAAAAATTCTAACAAATTCCTCAGAGTTCCATCTTTCAAAATGGAAACTATTCGGACAATCTTGCCGATGATCCAGGAAGGTCAATATATGACTACCGTGGATCTAAAGGATGTGTACCTACATATTCCTATCCACAAAGATCATCATCAGTTCCTAAGGTTTGCCTTTCTGGACACTCATTACCAGTTCGTGGCCCTTCCTTTCGGGTTGGCCACCGCTCCCAGAATTTTCACAAAGGTGCTAGGGCCCCTTCTAGCGGTACTAAGACCGTGGGGCATTGCAGTAGCACCTTACCTAGACGACATCTTAATACAGGCGTCGTCTTTTCACAGAGCAAAGGCTCATGTGGACATTGTTCTGGCCTTTCTAAGGTCTCACGGGTGGAAGGTGAACGTAGAAAAAAGTTCTCTGTCCCCGCTCACAAGGGTTCCCTTCCTGGGAACACTAATAGACTCGGTAGAAATGAAAATCTTTCTGACAGAAGTCAGGAAGTCAAAACTTTTGAATACTTGCCGAGTTCTTCATTCCATCCCTCGGCCTTCTGTGGCTCAGTGCATGGAGGTAATCGGTCTAATGGTTGCGGCAATGGACGTAGTCCCTTTTGCCCGAATTCATCTCAGACCACTGCAACTGTGCATGCTCAAATGGGGAATGGGGATTATGCAGATTTGTCTCCTCAAATACAAATGGACCAGAAAACCAGAGACTCTCTTCTCTGGTGGTTGTCTCCGGATCACCTGTCTCAGGGAATACGTTTCCTCAGACCGGAGTGGATCATTGTCATGACCAATGCCAGTCTGTTAGGCTGGGGTGCGGTCTGGGACTCCCTGAAAGCTCAGGGTCTATGGTCTCTGGAAGAATCTCTTCTCCCGATAAACATTTTGGAACTGAGAGCAATATTCAATACGCTCCAGGCATGGCCTCAACTAGCGGAGGCCAAATTCATCAGATTTCAGTCGGACAACATCACGACTGTAGCGTACATCAATCATCAGGGAGGAACAAGGAGTTCCCTAGCGATGAAGGAAGTAACCAAGATCATCAAATGGGCGGAGGATCACTCCTGCCATCTATCTGCTATTCACATCCCAGGAGTAGACAACTGGGAGGCGGATTATCTGAGTCGTCAGACTTTCCATCCGGGGGAGTGGGAACTCCACCCGGAGGTCTTTGCTCAGCTAACCCAGCTATGGGGCATTCCAGAATTGGATCTGATGGCGTCCCGTCAGAACACCAAACTTCCCCTTTACGGATCCAGATCCAGGGATCCTAAGGCGGCATTGATAGATGCTTTAGTAGCGCCTTGGTCATTCAGTCTAGCTTATGTCTTTCCACCGTTTCCTCTTCTCCCTCGGTTAGTAGCCAGAATCAAGCAGGAGAAGGCTTCGGTAATTCTGATAGCGCCTGCGTGGCCACGCAGGACTTGGTATGCAGACCTAGTGGACATGTCATCGGCTCCACCATGGAAACTGCCATCGAGGCAGGATCTTCTAATTCAAGGTCCATTCAAGCATCCAAATCTAGTTTCTCTGCAACTGACTGCTTGGAGATTGAACGCTTAATTCTAGCTAAGCGTGGGTTCTCTGAATCAGTTATAGATACTCTGATCCAGGCTAGAAAGCCTGTCACCAGGAAAATTTACCATAAGATATGGCGGAAATATCTTTGTTGGCGCGAATCCAAAGGTTACTCGTGGAGTAAGGTTAGAATTCCAAGGATATTGTCTTTTCTCCAAGAAGGATTGGAGAAAGGTTTGTCAGCTAGTTCCTTAAAAGGACAGATATCTGCTCCGTCTATTCTGTTACACAAGCGTCTGACAGCTGTACCAGACGTTCAGGCCTTTGCACAGGCCCTAGTTAGAATCAAGCCTGTCTACAGACCTGTGGCTCCTCCATGGAGTCTAAATTTAGATCTTTCAGTTCTTCAAGGGGTTCCGTTTGAACCTTTGCATTCCATAGATATTAAGTTATTATCTTGGAAAGTTTTGTTTTTGGTAGCTATTTCTTCTGCTCAAAGAGTTTCTGAATTGTCTGCTTTGCAATGTAATGCACCCTATCTGGTTTTCCATGCAGATAAGGTTGTTTTGCGTACCAAACCTGGTTTCCTTCCAAAAGTGGTTTCTAATAAGAATATTAACCAGGAAATCATTGTTCCTTCTCTGTGCCCTAATCCAGTTTCTAAGAAGGAACGACTATTACACAATCTTGATGTGGTTCGTGCTTTAAAATTCTATTTAAAAGCAACTAAAGATTTCAGACAAACATCGTCCTTGTTTGTTGTCTATTCTGGTAAGAGGAGAGGTCAGAAAGCGACTGCTACCTCTCTTTCCTTCTGGCTGAAAAGCATCATCCGATTGGCTTATGAGACTGCTGGACAGCAGCCTCCTGAACGAATTACAGCTCATTCCACTAGAGCTGTAGCTTCCACATGGGCTTTCAAGAAGGAGGCTTCTGTTGAACAGATTTGTAAGGCAGCAACTTGGTCTTCACTGCATACATTTGCCAAATTTTACAAATTCGATACTTTTGCTTCTTCGGAGGCTATTTTTGGGAGAAAGGTTTTGCAAGCAGTGGTGCCTTCCGTTTAGGTTACCTGACTTGTTCCCTCCCTTCATCGGTGTCCTAAAGCTTTGGTATTGGTATCCCACAAGTAAGGATGAATCCATGGACTGGATACACCATGTAAGAGAAAACAGAATTTATGCTTACCTGATAAATTACTTTCTCTTACGGTGTATCCAGTCCACGGCCCACCCTGGCAATTAAGTCAGGTTCAATTTTTTTTTAGTAAACTACAGTCACCACTGCACCCTATAGTTTCTCCTTTTTCTCCTAACCGTCGGTCGAATGACTGGGGGGGCGGAGCCTGAGGGGAGCTATATGGACAGCTCTGCTGTGTGCTCTCTTTGCCACTTCCTGTAGGGATTGAGAATATCCCACAAGTAAGGATGAATCCGTGGACTGGATACACCGTAAGAGAAAGTAATTTATCAGGTAAGCATAAATTCTGTTTTTATTGTGAAATAATAGCAGTCAGTTTCCCTCACACGTGTGCGTTCCAGGTCCTGCCAGGGCACAGTGTCACACCAGTGCAAGTCATATCTACTAAAACAGTAGTGTACATACATTTAAAAAAAAAAAACTTTTTTTACTGGGAAATAATAGCAATCAGTTTCCCTCACACGTGTGCGTTCCAGGTCCTGCCAGGGCACGTTGTCATATCTGCTAAAACAGTAGTGTACATTTAAAAAAAAAAAAAAACCTTACACTACCTGAACGATACAACATCATACCTGATGTTTTAAAGCACGTTATTCCAAACAATTTAGGAATGTTAGGTGATTTATGCCCTTTATGGATTAAAACCAGACTCTGCATCAACTATGTAATTTTCCATGGGAGTTTGCCATGGATCCCACTCCAGCATACCACAGTCCAGGTGTTAGTCCCCTTGAAACAACTTTTCCATCACTTTTGTGGCCAGAAAGAGTCCCTGTGGGTTTTAAAATTTGCCTGCCTATTGAAGTCTATGGCAGTTCTCCGGTTTGCGAACTTTTGCGGAAGGTCGCGTTTGCCGTTCGCGAGCACAAAATTTTAGGTTTGCGACATCACTAGTAGTAGTAAATGGATTATACTCGGGTTGGACAAAGGTAATCAGTGGAGACCCCAGGGATCAGTACTGGGCCCTGTTCTTTTTAATATTTTTATAAATGACTTGGAGCAAGGATTAAATAGCGACATCTCTATTTTTGTAGATGATACTATGTTAAGTGAGGTCATTAGGTCACAGCAGGATGAACTTTCATTACAAAGGGATCTGCAAAAATTATAAGTATGGGCAAGTAAATGGAAAATGAGATTTAATACAGAAAAATGCAAGGTTCTACATTTTGGAAGTAAAAATAAGCAGGCAACGCATATTTTAAATGGGACAAGACTTAGCCAAACAGAGGAGGAAAGGGATTTGGGAGTAGTAATAGATAACAAGCTAAAGATGGGTGCACAATGCAGGGCAGCAACTTCAAAGGATGTATTAAAAGAGGCATTGATTCAAGGGAGAAAAGCATAATTCTGTCACTATATAAAGCCCTGGTAAGACCTCACCTTGAGTATGGAGTGCAGTTCTGGGGACCGATCGCAAAAAAAGATATTGCAGAACTAGAAAAAGTTCAGAGAAGGGCTACAAAACTAATAAGGTGATTGGAGACATTAACCTATGAGGAGAGGCTAGCCAAACTGGGTCTGTTTTCTTTAGAAAAAAGGCGCTTGAGAGGGGACATGATTACTTTATATAAATATATTCAAGGCCCATATTCAGAGATGGCAGAAGCTCTGTTTATTCCAAGAAAATAGTTTCTGACAAGAGGTCACGATTTAAGGTTGGAGGAAAGGAGATTTAATCTCCTGCAACGGAAATGTTTTTTCACTGTAAGAGCAATAAAATTGTGGAACTCATTACCAAAGGAGGTAGTGAATGTCAATATCCTAGATACATTTAAAAATAGTCTGGATACATTTTTGTATATAAACAAAATTCATTGATATGATTGCTAGTATTAAATTAGTGACCTTTTAGTGGGATTATTTAAACTTAATTTGAGCTTTTTGTAAGTATTTTAGATTTGTATAGGTTGAACTTGATGGGCTTCAGTTTTTTTCAACCTTATCTACTATGTTACTATGTTACAGATTGTTTTTATCACTTGATAGGACAGACAATTGCCAACTCACATAGGTACAGGCACTCCCAGCGCCATAAACAATGAGCCGGTACCTCTTAGTTGCCCGACAGACTCACAAAGAATCAGCCAACAATTTTGTTGAGCACCTTAACAGTAATAATAGGGGGTTGAAGTTCACCAGCTGTATTTACAAAAAATCAACAGTTTTCTTAGATCTTAATCTGTGTTTTAAGAATGGTAGGGTAACAAGTACAACCTTTTTCAAAACGGTTGACTGTAACAGCTATCTGGATTTTACCAGTAACCACTATTTTCCTTGGAAAAGGAATGTCCCCTATGGGCAATTTAAACAGGTGCACAGAAATTGTAGCAATTTATCTGACTATGAAGCCCAAAGTTTAATTCTAAAAGAAAGATTTTATGAGAAAAAAAATCCATCCAAAATTGTCAAAAATGGATATAGAAGAGCCAAATCTGAGAGAAGAGTATTTCCTTACTAAAACAATAACAAAATAAGATAACTCCAAATAACAAAACTATGTTTATCACTCAATATAACTGTAATCATAATTTGATAAAACAAATTATTAATAAACATTGGAAAATATTAATGAAAGATCCCATTTTGGGAAATTTGATCGAAAAGAAGCCCGTAGTAGTTTTCAAAAGGGCACTAAATCTTAAAATTATACTGGCACCAAGCAAGGTAGTTAAACATAAGAAAATTGGTAAGACGATCAACCAAAAATACCAATTATGGGGGGGGGTCATTTAGGGTTCCTTCAAATGCAGGATTAAGAGATGCAAAATGTGTGCCAATATAGAACACCATAAAACAACTTTCCAATCCTCTGTGACTAAGAGAACTTATCCCATAGTTGGTGGCATATCTTGTGCATACAACTATGTGATATATCTCTTAACCTGCATCTGTGAGATCCAGTATGTTGGCCGCACTTGTAGGTGTCTCAGTACTAGATGGTCTGAATATCATCAGAACACAAGTTAAAAACCTTGTATCCATCTGGTCTCAACTTAACTGTGGCTTTCACTGACCTATTAGTTTCATTATTTTTATTTATTTCCATATAGTGCATTTATTTCCATATAGAGTTGCCTGTGTGCATGGATATAACTTTTGGATATCATAGCCAGTGGGCTCACTTTGTGTTAATATGACTATTGCGAATATCCATCATCTTATCGCATCTTATGTTATTTTTATTGATATTAACTATATAAGACTTTAATTATTACGATCATTTTGTATTATATAAATTCAGTATTTAGATTGAGACTTGATACCCTCATTGACTTAATATGCATAGTCACTAGTCATTCACAATTTATTGTATTATTATTATCAATATACATAGTATATATATATTTGCACAGTTGTCTTGAACGTATATGTTCAGTGAATTTCCCTCTATTGAATGTACAATTTAGTCAAAAGTTAAAAACAATTGATTTATTCACTGACCTTACTAATGGTCCATTTTTTAGTTAATCCAAACCCAACCCTAACCCACATTATATAAGCTGATTTTTTAAATAAATATTAATCTTCATTTATTTTTTGTTTTGATCGGTATGAGTTGTTTTTGACATCACCCCTACTATATCAGTAGAGGTATTATTTTAGGTTTTTCCTTAATTGGAATACAGACATTAGTATATACAATTGAGTTTCCTATACCGCCAATGTTTTATTGTTAATGTGTATACAAAAATAATCTCTATATTGATTAGTTGGTTTACCATAACATACTATATGCACTCTGTATTTGGTTATATATTCAGGTACTTATATAAACATTGTTTAGTATATCTATCACTACGCTAGTACTTATAAATGTTTTTTTACATCGTTGTTACAATTGCTGATTTACATACTATGATTGTTTTTTAGAGGCGGTGCTTCCGCTGTAGGCGTGACGCCAGATCAATCTGTGATTAGTCAAAGGGGGGGGTACAAATAGATCAAGGGGTTTTATTTTATGTTAACAGCCTGATGAAACAGCACCGTTGGCCGAGAAACACGTTGCTATCTTTTTTTTGTTTTAAATAAACAGTTTTTAAATTTACCCCTGCTCTGGATATGTTTGTACAAGGAGATTCCTTGCCTTCGACACACACCCCCTTGGCTCTTGTAGATTGGTGTCTTCACCAGGGATACTTTTCCTGATGTCTTCAGAGTCAGTATCCTGATTGGCGGATGCCACACCACGTTATCTACTGCTGAATATCGGGAGTGAGTCTGTTGAGCGACTAAGAGGTCCTGGCTGATTGTTTATGGCACTGAGAGTGCCTGCACCTATGTGAGTTGGCAATTGTCTATCCTTCCTTGTGCCTATATTTGATGATATTGCTCTATGAGGCGCCTCCTTTCTGTTTTCACAGGATTCTGATTTGACTACCTTTTTTTTGGGAGAGCCGCCGATTACAGAATCTACTACCTCCTTTCTGGAGTGTCTTCATTACTAGCACCATATTATGTGTGCGCACCTCTTAAGGTTGTAATAGCTTTATTTGTTTATTTTATGCACCATTCTACCAAAAAAAAAAAACTTTCCGAAAAACTAATTTTTTCATGAGGTTACGATTCCACCTCTTATCTAATAGCTGTGCTTGCCATACGGCACTCAGTCATTGAATTAAGTAAAAAGCAATGAGAGCCCTCATTTTAAATGGGATAGTCTCTTATACATGAGTGGATGCAAACCTTTCTAATTTGCAGTTGATTACTATGGTACTGGTGAGCCCCTATGAACAGCCACAATGGTACATAAAGAATCAATTATTTGAAAGGAGCTCTCCTCCTCCTTCAAGTGAGGGGTCAGGTAATTGATACAACAATGACAAATGCCTTAAAGCCCTGATCCCCAACCTCTCCATAGAAATATATTGCAAGACCAACTTATTTGAACAAAATGCATCTTACCATTCAAGTATAGGTTTGCATTTCCTTAAATCTGTCACATAATCCTCAAAATAATAATGGACACCATATAGCAAGCCACTAGCCTCTATATTTTGTGTTGTTAACATCAGAGCTCGTAGATTCTTGTTTATCTAAGCAAATATAAATGTGATTGTATTCAAATAAATAAGAAAAATAGTGTGTTCGAAAATAGTTAACTTTTTAAAAAGTCTATATGGAATTATGTTAATTTATATAAGGTGTTTTTTTTAACTAGTTATTGCGGTTAGATGGGAATTCTTAAATGTCAGTGTTTTGGGTAGATACACTGATGCTAAGGGGCTGATTTATGAAGATGCGGGAGGATGTGATCCGCTGTAGCGGATCATGTCCGCCCGACATCGATAAATGTCGGCATTTATCATTGCACAAGCATTTTGTGTGAAATACTTGTGCAATGCCGCCCCCTGCAGATTCTGTGTCAATGATCAGGATGATTGCTGTCTGCCACCTCAGAGGTGGCAGACGAGTTAAGGAGCAGCGCTCTTAAGACTGCTGCTTCTTAACTTATGTTCCTGAAGGCTCACATGGAAACAGCTGAATTCGCAGCAACATAAATAGGCCCCTAAATGTGAAATTATACAGTGTGTGTGCGTCAAATTTAGAAAATGTAATTATATACACTATAGAAAATTAAACAAAAGTCATTTGGATATTTCTACAGACTAAAGATATTTGTAAAAGTGTTTGATGAAAAAGATTATAAAGAATATTTTTGCAACTGAAGTATGATCTCATACAGTATCACTGCTTGTTAAGTTAAATGGAAGCATAAACTCAATAGCACTGTGTTATATGATATAATTGGCAGGAATTTCTTTCAAGATGTAACACAGTGGAAGGTGAATGACAACCCTCAGGGGTTCTTTCATGGACCAAATGCCGCTATGCATCTGCCTACTCTGCCATATACCAAACCAGCCCTGAATATCCATGATAGCACAAATGGCAATATAGAATAAAGTGTTTCACTCATATTTATACAAATCAAATAATATATTTTAACAGTGATTTAAAGGTATATGACAAGGTGCTGATCTGGGAAGTACTCAAAGGTGTATATGCATATGTGTGTATATATATATATATATATATATATATATATATATATATATATATATATATATATATATAAAAAGTAGAAGAGGATTGCACTCCAAGCTAACAGTTTGAACCAATGCCCTGGGTGCAGCAAAACCGGCAAATAGACATAGAAAAAAAGCGCACTCCAAGGGATCCTTATTCAGGCACTTTTAATAGTGAACGTTTTCAGACGCCTAACGTCCGTCCTCAGACCAAAAAGTGTTACACATTACTTACCCCAGCACCCCTTAAATGCAACAAGCCACCAAAATGACTCACCTTTTTACTTTTAGCCTGCTTTTTAAGACAGACTAAAAGTAAAAAGGTGAGTCATTGTGAACCTCATTTGCATATCTTACCCAGATTCCTTTGCTGCATTGGAAACAGTGTAGTCAGAGAGTTTCTGGGTTTAAAGCAAGTCTTCTGACTTGTTTAGATTTGTAAATGGTTTACACAATGAGTTATTTTCTCTATATTTTGTATTTAGTGGAGGATTTTAAACTCACTTTTCGCCTCCCCATAATTTTATTTTTTGTTATTTATTTATATATATATATATATATATATATATATATATATATATATATATACGTTTATTGAAGTAGCCATGTTAGTCTAGAGATTTAGATATCAAAATAACAAGAGTATTGCATTGAGCAATGATACTTTTTTATTGGACTAACTATACATTTACAAGATGACAAGCTTCCTTTTTCAAGTCTGAAGCAATACTGACCGAATAGATAGAATTTACAGATTATATCTTAAAACACAGGCTAAAAAGACAGAAAGTGTTACAGAGGTCTGAATGCAGGGGGAGGAGGGGTTGTCATAAAAATCATGAGGAGGGTTTAGGAGACAGACACAGATAGTGTCAGTAAAAGATAACAGACAGAGGAAATATATGGTTATACACAAAGCATATACTGACATAAAGCTATATATCAACATAGAATCAATATGTATAAAGATGTGAAATTAGGTATACAGGGGGATATAAGGTAGTCAAAAAAGGAGAAAGGAAAGAAAGAAAAAATAAAGGGAATAATAATAATGACAAACGTGTGGCCATAGGCTTACCTGCGTACCTATGCATAGAGAGTGTGGAATATACAATGTAATTGCTACTGTATATGAAAGTATATTAAAAAAAGTTTTGATAATGGATTGAGAGACCAGAAATGTGGACTCTGGTTTCTTAACCCATTATCAGATTTTTTTTGTAATGTACTTTCATATACTGTAGCAATTGCATTGTATATTCCACACTCTCTATGCATAGGTACGCAGGTAAGCCTATGGCCACACTTTTGTCATTATTATTATTATTCCCCCTTTTTTTTTTTTTCCTTTTTCCTTTTTTGACCATCTTATATTCGCCTGTATAGCTTATTTCACATCTTTATACATATTGATTCTATGTTGATATATAACTTTATGTCAGTATATGCTTTGTGTATAACCATATATTTCCTCTGCCTGTTATCTTTTACTGACACTATCTGTCTGTCTCCCAAACTCCCATCGTGATTTTTAGGACACCCCCCCTCCCCCTGCATTCAGACCTCTGTAACACTTTCTGTCTTTTTAGCCTTTTAAGATATAATCTGTAAATTCCATCAAATTGGTCAGCATTGCTTCAGGCTTGAAAAAGGAAGACACTCTTTCGAAAGCTTGTCATCTTATAAATGTATAGTTAGTCCAATAAAAAAGTATCATTGCTCAAAGCAATACTCTTGTTATTTTTATGTATATATATATATATATATATATATATATATATATATATATATATATATATATATATATATATATATATATATATATATATATATATATATATATTTATATATATATTCATATACAGTATACACACACGTGTGTATGTATATATATATATATATATATATATATATATATATATGTGTGTGTGTGTATGCAATGTTTTAAACTTATAGTTCAATAGAAAATCATAGTTTAAAAGTAGGTGAAGAATTCCACTTTTTGACATTTGGCTTAGTGCTCCTTTAGTTCAGTGCACCTTTGGCTTAGTGCTCAAGTAATATTTATGAGGTTTTTTAGTGCGCCCCATAGATGTAAGGGATTGAGCTCCCCTGCGCTGTCTGACATCCAGAAGGTTTCCACTGAACTCCCTCTATGTTGTGTAAAGCTGTGAATGCTGCATTTTGTCCTGTGTGAGGTGAGGACCCTTTCTTGTGCTAAATTGCACTGTTCCTGTTTAAAGGTATGGCGGAAAAAAGCAGTACTCCTAGTTCTATCTCTGAATATGGGTTTTTTTCCTACTCTGAAGAGGATGCTGCACGCATTGCCACATTTGCTCTGGGACCTAGAGAGTTTTTAAATGCACCGGACAAAGATCTATTTTCCAAAGATTTGGAAAAACTTGTTAAGAGACAGTGTAGTATTCAGCTACATTCTTCTACGTTGGCTGAATACCACCGTGTAAAGCGCATCACAAGAGGAATGCTCTCAAGACTGCAACCTACTTTATTTAAAGATAATGCTGAATTTTGCCAAAGATACCAACAGATTTTGAACAAATGCAGTTTCGACCTAATGATTCTAAATATTGAGTTTTCCAAGATGAAGTTACTTACCCTGGAGGAAAAGGTTAAGTTGCAGGAGGAGCTTCTTCGTGAGGCATCGACCAAGGATGATTTCAAGCAGCTGGTTCAGGCGGCTAAAGATGGTGCAGCGGCGTTCCGGAAGGAAGTGGAGGAACGTAAGCGCCGGAAGTTCAGACGTGACGAGTCTGACTACACAGCAGGAAATGTCTATCGTTGGCAATAGGGTGGCTTTCAGAATCGACCCCGGGCGAAAGCATGGAAGCCACAGCGGGGAAAAAAGCCACGAATGATCCTGCCTCGACTGAAGTGAGTTCTTCTTCAACCTCCTCGGGGGACGACAGTCCAGCTCCAAACGAAGGAGGCGACGGAGCCAAAAACGAGCAAGGAAGTCAGGGACAGGGCATGCAACGGCGAGCACGCCGAGTAAAGAAATAGGTAATATCAACAATGTCATTAACATTTCAAGTTATGTACTTTCTGTTGCAGAACTTTCTGTTTTGTCTAAGGGACTTACTTATTGCCCTGTGGAGGAAGTGGATACTTTTCAATTACAGCTAGATTTACATCGCTTATACAGGACTATTAAACTGAAAGCTTTTTTTGGGGAATCAGAGCCTATTATTAATAATGGCTGTCAAATGGACAAATGTATTTTGGATCCATCTACATTTGGTTTACATGTTAAGAGTCAATTTACCCCTACTGTTTATAATCATTCTGTTGACACATTTATTAATGTTATTAATAAGGAATTTGATATTTTAGTTAATAGGTCCTCTTATTTGGATGTAAAACATAACTTGACTATTGCTGAAAAGGCTGCCCTAGAAAATTTAAAACATAATCCTGATGTCACTATTAAAGGAGCTGATAAGGGCGGAGCAATTGTCGTTATGGATACATCCAAATATAAAGGTGAAATTCTAAGACAATTAAGGGATCAAAGGGTTTATAAGGAACTTGACTGTGATCTTTTATTTGGGTTTATGACTAGAGTTAGGGAGATGCTCAAAACAGCTGTTGATGATGAGATTATCAATGAAAAAATGTATGATTATTTATTTAACCAGAATCCAAAAAACCCTAATTTCTATGTATTACCTAAGATACATAAGGATCTTTGTGATCCACCTGGTCGGCCCATAATGGCTTCTATTGATTCCTTATTCAGCCCAATTTCTAAATTTTTGGAAAAAGCTTTCACTCCTCTAGTAAGACAGGGATGGTCTTTTTTGAAAGGCACTGGTGATTTTTTGAGTAAAATCAGAAGTTTGACTGACCTACCAGAAGACATTATTTTGGCAACTTGGGATGTAAGTAGTTTGTACACTATAATCCCCCATGTTGATGGTTTAAACAGTGCCTGGTCTTCTCTGGTGCGGTCAGGTAAATATTCTGATAGACAAATTAACTTCTTTATGGAGTTATTAGAACTAGTTCTAACTCATAACTATTTCTCTTTTGATGACAGATTTTTCCTGCAGCTACGGGGCACCTCAATGGGTTCAAATGTTGCGCCTGCCTACGCCTGCCTCTATATGGATTAATTAGAGGAACAAGTTGTATATATTGATCCTGAGTTTCATAAGTGTTTGGCTTGGTGGCGGTATATAGATGATCTATTTATCATTTGGCAGGGTGACATTGAATCCATTGAGGTGCTCCGTTTAAGAATAGAAAATAAGGTGCCAGCGGTAAAATTCACTGCCAATTATCATACTAAGAGTGTGGCTTTCCTAGACACTGTGGTTATGCGAGCTGGCAACCACTTTGAGACAGACATTTTTAGAAAGCCTACTGATAAGAATACTTTATTGTCCCGTCAAAGCCATCACCCACCAAGGGTGTTTAAGAGTGTACCAAAATCACAATTTCTTAGAGTGAAGAGGATAGTCTCAGACCCCTTAACCTGTTCATTGCGCTTAGATGAGATGCGCAAGAGGTTTCAAAAAAGAGGTTATTCTTATGGGGAATTGGAGTCTATCAATCTTCAGCCTAAGAAAAATGGGGATGAGATTAAGAAATTGGCCTTTGTTTCTAATTTTAGTAACATTAGTGTTAAATTACATAAAGTAATTTGTAAGAACTGGTTTATGTTAAGGGATTCCATGCCAGACATTAGGGAATTTAAATTTCCACCTTTTTCTTCTTTTAGAAAGGGTAATTCTATTGGTAAGCAGTTGGTTAGGGCTAAGGTTAAGTCCATGAAAAATTTACAAAAGGTTTTTCGACCTGTTGAGAATGGAACTTTTCCCTGTCTCAATTGCTCTCATTGCAATAGTATTATTAAGGGCAATACAATAAGTCATCCCCATTCAAGTAAACTTTTTCATATTAAGGGCCATTTCACCTGTAAATCATCTTATGTGGTTTATGCTCTAAAGTGTCCGTGTGGACTATTATATGTTGGCGAGACGACACAGTGTGTTAAGGAGTGCCTCACCCAACATAAGTCTACAATTAGGAACTCCAAAATGAGACACCTCCCTGTCCCCTATCATTTTTTTGAGAGGAGGCATCAGGTGAATCAGTTAAGGTTTATGGTACTTGATTGTGTTTCTAAAGGAACTATTGGCTTTGACAGGGAAAGGATGTTGCTTAAAAAAGAAGCTATGTGGCTACATAGACTTAGCACGTTACATCCTAGAGGGCTTAATAGAGAGTATCATTTAGCAGGTCTGTTTTAATTTGCTTCAGGTTAGGAAGAGGTCAACAAGTAAAATAATAATATAAAAAAATAAAAAATAACATCCAAAATGTATGAAATGTATGCATAATACAGGGAGTGCAGAATTATTAGGCAAATTAGTATTTTGACCACATCATCCTCTTTATGCATGTTGTCTTACTCCAAGCTGTATAGGCTCGAAATCCTACTACCAATTAAGCAATTTAGGTGATGTGCATCTCTGTAATGAGAAGGGGTGTGGTCTAATGACATCAACACCCTATATCAGGTGTGCATAATTATTAGGCAACTTCCTTTCCTTTGGCAAAATGGGTCAAAAGAAGGACTTGACAGTCTCAGAAAAGTCAAAAATAGTGAGATATCTTGCAGAGGGATGCAGCACTCTTAAAATTGCAAAGCTTCCGAAGCGTGATCATCGAACAATCAAGCGTTTCATTAAAAATAGTCAACAGGGTCGCAAGAAGAGTGTGGAAAAACTAAGGCGCAAAATAACTGCCCATGAACTGAGAAAAGTCAAGCGTGCAGCTGCCAAGATGCCAATTGCCACCAGTTTGGCCATATTTCAGAGCTGCAACATCACTGGAGTGCCCAAAAGCACAAGGTGTGCAATACTCAGAGACATGGCCAAGGTAAGAAAGGCTGAAAGACGACCACCACTGAACAAGACACACAAGCTGAAACGTCAAGACTGGACCAAGAAATATCTCAAGACTGATTTTTCTAAGGTTTAATGAGAGTGAGTCTTGATGGGCCAGATGGATGGGCCTGTGGCTGGATTGGTAAAGGGCAGAGAGCTCCAGTCCGACTCAGACGCCAGCAAGGTGGAGGTGGAGTACTGGTTTGGGCTGGTATCATCAAAGATGAGCTTGTGGGGCCTTTTCGGGTTGAGGATGGAGTCAAGCTCAACTCCTAGTCCTACTGCCAGTTTCTGGAAGACACCTTCTTCAAGCAGTGGTACAGGAAGAAGTCTGCATCCTTCAAGAAAAACATGATTTTCATGCAGGACAATGCTCCATCACACGCGTCCAAGTACTCCACAGCATGGCTGGCAAGAAAGGGTATAAAAGAAGAAAATCTAATGACATGGCCTCCTTGTTCACCTGATCTGAACCCCATTGAGAACCTGTGGTCCATCATCAAATGTGAGATTTACAAGGAGGGAAAACAGTACACCTCTGAACAGTGTCTGGGAGGCTGTGGTTGCTGCTGCACGCAATGTTGATGGTGAACAGATCAAAACACTGACAGAATCCATGGATGGCAGGCTTTTGAGTGTCCTTGCAAAGAAAGGTGGCTATATTGGTCACTGATTTGTTTTTGTTTGTTTTTTTGAATGTCAGAAATGTATATTTGTGAATGTTGAGATGTTATATTGGTTTCACTGGTAAAAATAAATAATTGAAATGGGTATATATTTGTTTTTTGTTAAGTTGCCTAATAATTATGCACAGTAATAGTCACCTGCACACACAGATATCCCCCTAAAATAGCTATAACTAAAAACAAACTAAAAACTACTTCCAAAACTATTCAGCTTTGATATTAATGAGTTTTTTGGGTTCATTGAGAACATGGTTGTTGTTCAATAATAAAATTAATCCTCAAAAATACAACTTGCCTAATAATTCTGCACTCCCTGCATGTGATTAAACGGTCGTTAGAAAATGAGAGATTAGCTTGTAGTTCATGTGATAATATAAATTGGAATTTGTTAAGAATTATAGGCAATATTCATACATAGTGTGATAAGTAGTATTATGTGACATTTAAATATTTAATGGCAATGAGAATGGGTGTATAGTGTTATTACTTTAAATTGCACAATAGGTGTGCTTTCTTTTCTTGATGATGTCATAATTGTTAATTGGGGGTGGGTCTATATGGCTATATAAGGTGTACATTTGGCATTTGTTTGTATTGAGCCTGAGGAGGGGGTAATTTACCCCGAAACGTTGCTCTTTGTGTACTGCTGCCTACAGTAAAAAAACTTTGATTGGAACTGATTCCTGAGTGTCTGCCTAATTTCTTTTACATAGTTTAAAAGTAGGTGAAAAATTCCACTATTTGACATTTAATTTAGTGCTCCTTTAGTTCAGTGCACCTTTGGCTTAGTGCTCAAGTAATATTTATGAGGTTTTTTAGTGCGCCCCATAGAAGTAAGGGATTGAGCTCCCCTGCGCTGTCTGACATCCAGAAGGTTTCCACTGGAAATCTAGCCCTTTGTGTTTAACTCATTCAAAAGGGTTAAAAGCACAATCAATCATTTTTTTGAAAACAAAATGTTCTAACTAGATACATTATTTTAAAGAATATGAAACCCACATTTTTTATTTCATGATTCAGATAGAGCTGGGAGTTTTAAGCAACTTTCTAATTTACTCCTATTATCAATTTTTCTCATCATGAAATAAAAAAAATTGTGTTTAATATCCCTTTAATTCTAATGTAGAATATTCCTTTCAGTTATAACATTTTCAGTTTTTTTTTAATATGTGTTTAGGTTTTGGAAATTTAGTAAATATTTAGTAAAATAACAAGTATGCTGTAGAGCAAAAATGTATTTTATTTTCTCTTTTACACACTCATTTTGCTTTCTTCTAGCTGGCGTGATGTTGGTACCTGAGAGGAAGACAGTGGATGGCTTTGAGGAACACTTTGGCTTGAATTATCTCGGACATTTCTTGCTAACAAATCTGTTACTAGAAACTCTTGCATATTCTGGGACTTCTAGCTGTAGTGCTCGTGTTGTCACTATGTCATCAGCAACCCATTATGCTGGAAAGTTGAACTTTGATGATTTGCAAAGCAGGTAAAAATATTACTTCTATAACTCAGTTATGAGCATTTAATATTGCATAAGTCTGAGGTAGTATTACTGACATCACATCTCTTACTTGCCAAAAAAGCAGTCAGTCAGTATATATGCACATATACAATATAGCCCTTTCCATTCAAACAACTAGCTTTTAACCCTTACAAAAAAAAATAGGAATATGTATATGAATATTTTTTTTCAGATAGTGTATATATGAGTGTAACACTTTATTTTAATGTATTTATGTTGTGTTTGGTGCATATTTGTTTTTTTACCCCTTACACTTTACGCTAGGTCTTCACTCGCACAAATTTAGTTTGTGCTCAAGCAAACACATTTACTTTCAACTTGTAATACATGCGCAAGTTAGCTCATTTATGACATTGGTTAATGCAACACTTATAATCCAGCCCTATGTGTTTAAACCCTGTAAAAGGTTAAACATTTAGTTTAAATTCTGCTCCAGATCAGCAATGAGATCTAGCTGTATACGTTTGGTGATCCAATGATACCAGCATTGCTACTCCAGAACTTTTCAACAAAGGATACTATGAGAATGAAGTAGAAGTAAACTGGAAAGTTATTTAAAATGAAATGCTCTGCCTGAATCTTGAATTTGGACTTTCTTGTCCCTTTTAGTGCCTAGCAGCCAAGGAGATCTGACATTTGTTTTCCTTCAGCATATAGGATATAACCTGTTGCATTAGCACCAGTCACTTGCTTGCACTTATATCCCTAAGAAATAGAAAGAGAAACTACCAACATCTTTATCCATGCATTTGTTTTTTTGAGACTCATTAATTTGTCTATCACTAAATTATTTGCACATATAAATCAGTCAACAGCAGCTTTCAAAAACTGACACCAGTGTCATTTCACTTGGTTCCATAAATGTAAGTCATAAATTGGTCATTGTGTTGCATGAGAGAGCTAGTAGAAACCATAAGGTCACTCAGTATTAGGTGAGTGGTATCAGTTCAGGTGTAGACTCGAGTGATGTGTATGTGACACTATTGCAACACACTAGATTGGACCCAGGACTTAATCAATAAAAGTAGTCAACAGTCCACGTCAAGACCAGTACAGGTAAACAGGAACCGGATCAGAACCAAGAGGAGGTCAGGAGAAGCCAGAGGTCAAAACACAATCAAGAAAGTACAAGATCAGAATCCACAAACCAAGGCCAGGAGTGTAGGTCAGGTAATATGGATAAGCAGGAGAAGAGACAGAATTCAGAAGAACAGTCAAAATTAAAGCCAAAGTTCTTTATCATAAACAGCAACAATAAGCACATCCAGGATAATACTATCAACAAAAAGCTCCTAAAATAACAAACATGAATTGTGACAATTAGTCACTTGTTTAGTTATTAGTCAGTGACAATTTTGTCAGAAATTTGGACGCATTAGGATTATTCTTTGCTTTAGTATGAGCCAGTTAGTCGCTGGCACTAATATCAGCCATATACCTTCATTAGTATGATTTTCTTGCTTGCCCTAGAATTAGTCATATGCACAATTGCCACCCTGTATACACTAGTGTCTGTCAGTAACACTTGTCACGTGTTTTTCTCTGTTTACTTGTTTACAAAGTATCATTTAAACATTTAATATTTTCAGTAGTGTATTAATTAAGACTAAGGGGCCTAGTTATCAAGCCGTCAACCTCAAATACGCTGGAATTCCGCAGCGTATTTGTGGCGAGGCTGATTCGCCTTAGTTATCAAAGGCTAGAGACCGGCAAAAGTAGAATTTTGTGACGTAAACTTCGATCCGCCGGACTCAGTCCGACACAAATCGATTCTTACGTCACTCCAGATGTTCCGCACACAAGTTCGGCACAATCTGACTACTTTTGCTAGTTATCAAAAAACTAGCAGGTACGCTCGGCACTTTTCCGGCCCAGCGTACCTGGTTTTCAAACCGCCATCCTGGAGGCGGCAGATCCCATAGGAATCAATGGGAGTCTGACCATAGCGAAAGTACAAGTTCGCTGCTGCCAGACATCCCATTGATTCCTATGGGAGCTGTCTACACCTAACACCCTAACATGTACCCCGAGTCTAAACACCACTAATCTGTCCCCCCTACACCGCCGCAACTAAATAAATGTATTACCCCCTAAACCGCCGCTCCCGGAGCCCACCGCAAGCTACTCTATACATATTAACCCCTAAACCGCCGCTCCCTGACCACGCCGCAACTATAATAAATGTATTAACCCCTAAACCGCCGCTCCCGGAGCCCACCGCAAGCTACTCTATACATATTAACCACTAAACCACCGCTCCCTGACCCCGCCGCAACTATAATAAATGTATTAACCCCTAAACCGCCGCTCCCGGAGCCCACCGCAAGCTACTCTATACATATTAACCCCTAAACCGCCGCTCCCGGAGCCCACTGCCACCTACATTATACCTAGTAACCCCTATCCTGCCCCCCCTATACCGCCGCCCTCTATAATAAAGTTATTAACCCCTATCCTGCCGATCCCGCACCTCGCCGCAACCAAATAAATAGTTTAACCCCTAAACCACCGCTCCCGGACCCTGCCGCAACCTATATTAAATTTATTAACCCCTAATCTGCCCGCCCTACACCGCCACCTATAATACATTTATTAACCCCTATCCTACCCCCCACTGCAACCCGCCACTGTAATAAATTTATTAACCCCTAAACCTAAGTCTAACACTAACCCTAACACCCCCCTAACTTAAATATTAATTAAATAAATCTATATAATATTTCTATTATGAACTAAATTAATCCTATTTAAAACTAAATACTTACCTGTAAAATAAACCCTAAGATAGCTACAATGTAATTAATAATTATATTGTAGCTAGCTTAGGATTTATATTTATTTTACAGGTAACTTTGTATTTATTTTAGCTAGTTAGAATAGTTATTAAATAGTTATTATTTAATAACTACCTAGCTGAAAGAAATACAAAATTACCTGTAAAATAAATCCTAACCTAAGTTACAATTAAACCTAACACTACACTATCATTAAATAAATTAACTACAAATAACTACAATTAAATACAATTACATAAACTAACTAAAGTGCAAAAAAAAAAAGCTAAGTTACAAAAAATAAAAAAAATAAGTTACAAACATTTTAAAAATATTACAACAATTTTAAGCTAATTACACCTAATCTAAGCCCCCTAATAAAATAGCAAAGCCCCCCAAAATAAAAAAAATGCCCTACCCTATTCTAAATTAAAAAAGTTCAAAGCTCTTTTACCTTACCAGCCCTTAAAAGGGCCTTTTGTGGGGGCATGCCCCAAAGAAAACTGCTCTTTTGCCTGTAAAAGAAAAATACAACCCCCCCCCAACATTAAAACCCACCACCCACATACCCCTAATCTAACCCAAACCCCCCTTAAAAAAACCTAACACTAATCCCCTGAAGATCATCCTACCTTTAGTGGACTTCACTCAGCCGAGCAGCGATGGAACCGAAGAGGAGATCCGGAGCGGCAGAAGTGATCATCCAAGGGGCGCTGAAGAAATCTTCCATCCGATGAAGTGATCCTCCAGTCGGCGCTGAAGAAGTCTTCCATCCGGGCGATGTCATCTTCCAAGAGGCACTGAAGAAGTCTTCTATCCGGGCGATGTCATCTTCCAAGCGGGGTCTTCAATCTTCATCCCGCCGACGCGGAACATCCTTCTTTACCGACGGACTACCGACGAATGAAGGCTCCTTTAAGGGACGTCATCCAAGATGGCGTCCCTTCAATTCCGATTGGCTGATAGGATTCTATCAGCCAATCGGAATTAAGGTAGGAAAAATCTGATTGGCTGATTGAATAAGCCAATCAGATTCAAGTTCAATCCAATTGGCTGATCCAATCAGCCAATCAGATTGAGCTCGCATTCTATTGGCTGTTCCGATCGGAATTGAAGGGACGCCATCTTGGATGACGTCCCTTAAAGGAGCCTTCATTCGTCGGTAGTCCGTCGGTAAAGAAGTATGTTCCGCGTCGGCGGGATGAAGATTGAAGACCCCGCTTGGAAGATGACATCGCCCGGATAGAAGACTTCTTCAGCGCCTCTTGGAAGATGACATCGCCCGGATGGAAGACTTCTTCAGCGCCGACTGGAGGATCACTTCATCGGATGGAAGATTTCTTCAGCGCCCCTTGAATGATCACTTCTGACGCTCCGGATCTCCTCTTCGGTTCCATCGCTGCTCGGCTGCATGAAGACGACTAAAGGTAGGATGATCAGGGGATTAGGGTTATTTTAAGGGGGGTTTAGGTTAGATTAGGGGTATGTGGGTGGTGGGTTTTAATGTTGGGGGGGTTGTATTTTTCTTTTACAGGCAAAAGAGCTGAATTCTTTGATGCATGCCCCCACAAAAGGCCCTTTTAAGGGCTGGTAAGGTAAAAGAGCTTTGAACTTTTTTAATTTAGAATAGGGTAGGGCATTTTTTTATTTTGGGGGGCTTTGTTATTTTATTAGGGGGCTTAGATTAGGTGTAATTAGCTTAAAATTGTTGTAATATTTTTTAAATGTTTGTAACTTATTTTTTTTATTTTTTGTAACTTAGCTTTTTTTTTTGTACTTTAGTTAGTTTATGTAATTGTATTTAATTGTAGTTATTTGTAGTTAATTTATTTAATTCATTTAATGATAGTGTAGTGTTAGGTGTAATTGTAACTTAGGTTAGGATTTATTTTACAGGTAAATTTCTCTTTATTTTAGCTAGGTAGCTATTAAATAGTTAATAACTATTTAATAGCTATTGTACCTAGTTAAAGTAAATTGAAAGTTGCCTGTAAAATAAAAATAAATCCTAAGATAGCTACAATATAATTTTTATTTATATCGTAGCTCTATTAGGGTTTATTTTAAAGGTAAGTATTTAGTTTTAAATAGGATTAATTTAGTTCATAATAGAAATATTATTTAGATTTATTTAATTAATATTTAAGTTAGGGGGGTTTTAGGGTTAGTGTTAGACTTAGGTTTAGGGGTTAATAATTTTATTACAGTGGCGGCGGTGTAGTGGGGGGCAGGATAGGGGTTAATAAATTTATTATAGGTGGCGACGGTGTGGGGGGGCAGGATAGGGGTTAATAAATTTAATATAGGTTGCGGCAGGGTCGGGGAGCGGCGGTTTAGGGGTTAAACTATTTATTTAGTTGCAGCGAGGTGCGGGATCAGCAGGATAGGGGTTAATAACTTTATTATTGAGGGCGACGGTATAGGGGGGTAGGATAGGGGTTACTAGGTATAATGTAGGTGGCAGCGGTGTCCGGGAGCGGCGGTTTAGGGGTTAATACATTTATAAGAGTTGTGGCGGGGTCTAGGAGCGGCGGTTTAGGGGTTAATACATTTATAAGAGTTGCGGCGGGGTCTAGGAGTGGCGGTTTAGGGGTTAGTAACTTTATTTAGTTGCGGGAGGCTCCGGGGGCGCCGGTATAGGGGGTAGGACAGTGTAGTTAGTGTGGGTGCTTAGTGACAGGGGTATCAATAAAGCTGTAAAAAAGCCGAAGAGCAGCGAGATCGGATGAGTGATAACTCTCACAGTCCGCTGCTCATCGCCCCGTACTTGGTGCGCGGCTTTTTGCCAGCTTTTTTGATAACTTAGGCGAATTTTTGCAGGTCCGCGGCGGAGATGTGAGGCGAGCTTAGGCGGGCGTATTGGGCCGGCGAAGGCAGGAAAAGTAGACAAGTTGATAACTACCGACCCTAAGCATGTTATGTAATACATAATTTGCATGTTATATTTAAAGTATATATTATGTGTAAACAATATTATGCATTTAGCATTCTTCATAGCAGTTCTGTACATTGTGCTCTGGATACTGGCTAGTGACACACACATAGCTATTACTAATCAGTAAGATTATTGTAAGACATTTCCAGTATTTCTGTATTTGAATAACACTTGCATTTGCCTTTTGTAAGAAAAAAGAGTTATTTTTTGTCGTTCACAAACTATTGACTAGATTACGAGTTTTGCGGTATTAGTGAAAAAGCAGCGTTATGGCTCTTTTTCACTACCTCTGGTATTACGAGTCTTGTCGGTATATCTGTACCGCACACTTTTCTGTCCGTAACGCAACGTAACTACCACAGCTTTCAATGGGACTTCCAGTATTACGAGTTTGCCTGTCCGGCCAAAAAGTGAGCGGTACAGCCTATACCGTCAAGATCCGTACAGTAAACTGAAAGTCAGTAGTTATTGCTTTTATGTTACAAAGCCGTAACATAAAACTCATAACTAAAGTGCTAAAAAGTGCACTAACACCATAAACTACCTATTAACCCCTAAACCGAGGCCCTCCCGCATCGCAAACACTAAAATAAAATTATTAACCCCTAATCTGCCACTCCGGACATCACCGCCACTATAATAAACATATTTACCCCTAAACCGCTGCACTCCTGCATCGTAAACACTACTTAAATATTATTAACCCCTAATCTGCTGTCCCTAACATTGCCGCCACTATACTAAAGTTATTAACCCCTAACCCTAAGTCTAACCCTAAAACCCCTAACGTTAATATAAATAAAATAAATCTAAATAAAAATTACTATCATTAACTAAATAATAGCTATTTAAAACTAAATACTTACCTGTAAAATAAAACCTAAGCTAGCTACAATATAACTAATAGCTACATTGTAGCTAGCTTAGGTTTTATTTCTATTTCACAGGCAAGTTTGTATTTATTTTAACTAGGTAGACTAGTTACTAAATATTTAATAACTATTTACTAGCTACCTAGCTAAAATAAATACAAATTTACCTGTAAAATAAAACCTAACCTGAGTTACACTAACACCTAACCTTATACTACAATTAAATAAATTACATTAATTAAATACAATTAACTAAATTACAAAAAAAAAAACCCACTAAATTACACAAAACAAAAAAGAAATTATCAAATATTTAAACTAATTACACCTAATCTAATAGCCCTTTGCAAATAAAATGCCCCCCCAAAATAAAAAAAAACCCTAGCCTACAATAAACTACCAATGGCCCTTAAAAGGGCCTTTTGCAGGGCATTGCCCCAAAGAAATCAGCTATTTTACCTGTAAAAAATTAATACAAACAACCCCCCAACTGTAAAACCCACCACCCACACAACCAAACCCCCCAAATAAAATCCTATCTAAAAAAACCTAAGCTCTCCATTGCTCTGAAAAGGGAATTTGTATGGGCATTGCCCTTAAAAGTGCATTTAGCTCTTTTTCTGCCCAAACCCTAAGCTAAAAATAAAACCCACCCAATAAACCCTTAAAAAAACTAACACTAACCCCCGAAGATCCACTTACAGTTTTTGAAGACCGGACATCCATCCTCAACGAAGCCGGGAGAAGTCTTCATCCAAGCGGCAAGAAGTCCTCAACAAAGCTGGGAGAGGTCTTCATCCAAGCGGCAAGAAGTGGTCCTCCAGACGGGCAGAAGTTTCATCCAGACGGCATCTTCTATCTTCATCCTTCCGACGAGAAGCGGCTCCATCTTCAAGACATCCGGCGTAGAGCATTCACTTTTTTCCACGGCTCTTCAAGAATGAATTCTCCTTTAAATGACGTCATCCAAGATGGCATCCCTTGAATTCCGATTGGCTGATAGAATTCTATCAGCCAATCGGAATTAAAGGTGAAAAAATCCTATTGGCTGATCCACTTAGCCTATTAGCGTGAGCTCACATTCTATTGGCTGTTCCAATAAGCCAATAGAATGCAAGCTCAATCCTATTGGCTGATTGGATCAGCCAATAGGATTGAAGCTCAATCCTATTGGCTGATTGCATGATATTCTTTGTTGAAGAGATACCTAGGTAGGCATCTGGAGCACTACATGGCAGGAAATAGTGTTACCATCTAGTGCTCTTACAAATGGATAATAATCTTGCAAAACTGCTGACTTATAGTACTGCAGAAATGGTCCGGCTCCTAAGTATATGTCCCTGCTTTTCAACAAAAGATACCAAGAGAACAAATAAAAATTAATAATAGAAGAAAGTAAGAAAGTAGTTTAAAATCATATGCTCTGCCTGAATCATGAAAGATAAAAATGTGGGTTTCATATCCCTTTAAAGGAAACTATTTCCACTCTACTTCATGAAATGCAATTTTAGAGCATTTTATGTAACATTGTTAGCAGTTTACATTCCCACATCTGGGAAACGCTTTCTTTACTGATGCACTTTCAAAACGCTTCATAAATTGCATTCTGCAGAGATCACTGGGTTATGGATGACATTTTAGTATATTGTTTATTTTGCTTCAAAATATAAATTATATTTTATGAGTTTTATGCAGAAATGTACCAGTCCTATGGAAATGCAGCAGTAGCTTATTGAGTCATAGGGGTAGATTTATCAAATAGCATACGCTGTCAGCATTTATCATTGCACAAGCATTTCTGGTGAAATGCTTGTGCAATGCCGCCCCCTGCACATTCGCAGCCAATTGACCGCTAGCAGGGGGTGTCAATCATGCCGATCATATCTGATCGGGATAATTTCCTAAAAGGTGGCGGACAAGTTAATGAGTATCGATCTTATGATCACTGGTTCTTAACTTTGGTTTTGGGCGAGCCGGAAACCGTGGGCATAGAGAGCAGCATCCGCTGTTTGATAAATCTTCCCCATAGACTTCATATCTCTAAATCAGCACTCCTTTTTTGACACATTAATTTTAAGATCTCTCAACATGTCATTGTAGTCATAAATGTACTCTCAGATATTGATATTATTTGTGCTTATGTTTACATATTTGATAGTTTAAAGATTTTGGTTTAATTTTTTAAATAGTTTTATTCAAGTGGGGTGTGCATGTGTTTATTTAAAGGTGTACTCACCTGGTGCCCCAATAAAAAACATTTTTATAAATTAGACTTAAATCAGTAGAAGACAATTTCCAAACTGGATTAAGTTGTTAAGGCTGCTGAACCTAGAAACAAATGTGAAAAAGGTGTGAAAGGATTTTCTGACAGAGATCTTTATTAACAGATTGATTAATAGACCCCATTTTTTTAATGGATTTGAATGGCTTCCAATTTGAAAACTCCATAAACTGTCTGAAACATTTTACTTCAGAGAAATTTGTTCACACTATACCATTGGCTTACACAAATGTGTGTGTATTTTCTAACCAATTTGGCATTTATATACAGATTTAGGTGCAATATCAAACTAATAAAATCAGCATTCAATTAATTGTAATTTGTCTCCAACTACTATGAGAAATTGTATACAAATGCTATAACACCCTTGGTAGGTCTAGTTTTAGACCGCAATTAAAATACAATTGGATGTAATTAAAATATAGTTTTAAATATTTTAAATACTCATTTGACAAGGCAAAATGCATGGTGTGTTTTATATATATATATATATATATATATATATACACAGTATATATATATATCTATATATATACACAGTATATATATATATCTTTAATCTTTTTAAATATCTTGTTATTTATGTTGCTTTAGTAATTGTAATATTTTTAATTGACATGATTAGCAGTCTATTGTATACTGTAATTGCATTATTGGCTATAACACTTTGAGAAAGACACACAATTATTTGAGAATACAATATAAAATATTTCATTATGAGTAATAAAAAATCTTTGCAACATACTTTTATTTATTGTGCCACTCTTTGCGTGTAATTTAACTCCAAAAATTGTTCCAATACTGATAATTTGAAGTTTTCACAAGTCTAACCCTTCAACATATCTGACACTAATTGGCCACATCAGAGGTGATAATACAAGATAATGTAAACAATGTGTTCTAAGCTAATAAAATGAGAGTGGTTAGCCATGTCTACTGTTTCTAACAGGATGTTAAAGTATTCTGGAAATTGTCACACTAGGCATAAATATTAATTTACGGCAAGACCACAGAAAAGTCTTGTGGTTTATAATGGATTGGAATAACACTGTCAATTTTCTCAAAAGTGTCACACTATGCAGGTATATTAAAGGGACAGTCTAGGCCAAAATAAACTTTCATGATTCAGATAGAGCATGTAATTTTAAACAATTTTCCAATTTACTTTTATCACCAATTTTGCTTTGTTCTCTTGGTATTCTTAGTTGAAAGCTTAACCTAGGAGGTTCATATGCTAATTTCTTAGACCTTGAAGGCCACCTCTTTTCAGAATGCATTTTAACAGTTTTTCACCACTAGAGGGTGTTAGTTCACGTATTTCATATAGATAACACTGTGCTTGTGCACGTGAAGTTATCTGGGAGCAGGCACTGATTGGCTAGACTGCAAGTCTGTCAAAAGAACTGAAAAAAGGGGCAGTTAGCAGAGGCTTAGATACAAGATAATCACAGAGGTTAAAAGTATATTATTATAACTGTGTTGGTTATGCAAAACTGGGGAATAGGTAATAAAGGGATTATCTATCTTTTAAAACAATAAAAAAACTGGTGTAGACTGTCCCTTTAATTTACAGCAAGACCACAGAAAAGTCTTGTGGTTTATAATGGATTGTAGTACCACTATCACATTTCTCAATTCAAAGCACTGGGGAACAGTTTTCTTTCAATGAGTATGTTCAGCATATAACATATTCCGCAGTTCTAAAATATAGATTAATCTTGGTAACATTTAAAGAAGAAAACTACCAATTTGAGTTGCCATCTAGCTAAGTGGGCTTTAATGAGCTTATATACTTCCTTCAATGTTGTTGGTGCTTTAACCTTCATAGTTGTATTCATTAAAGTAATTATTAATGCAATGTATGTCATTACAATCCTCCATCACCTGCCATGAGTTGAATAATTCCTTCCTTAGATTTTCTACTTACACTGATAAATCTTCTCTTCTTCATGGCTCATGAGATTCCAAATTGACTGCTTAAAACCCTCTACACTGATCCATAAACTATATTTTGGAGGAAAAATATATGAGCTATTTTTTTTTAACATTCTATTAGATACGGCTAGATTTAGAGTTCGGCGGTAGCCGTCAAAACCAGCGTTAGAGGCTCCTAACGCTGGTTTTGGGCTACCGCTGGTATTTAGAGTCAGTGATTAAAGGGTCTAACGCTCACTTTACAGCCGCGACTTTTCCATACCGCAGATCCCCCTACGCCATTTGCGTAGCCTATCTTTTCAATGGGATCTTCCTAACGCCGGTATTTAGAGTCGTTTCTGCAGTGAGCGTTAGAGCTCTAACGACAAGATTCCAGCCGCCTGAAAATAGCAGGAGTTAAGAGCTTTCTGGCTAACGCCGGTTTATAAAGCTCTTAACTACTGTACCCTAAAGTACACTAACACCCATAAACTACCTATGTACCCCTAAACCGAGGTCCCCCCACATCGCCGCCACTCGATTAAAATTTTTAACCCCTAATCTGCCGACCGCCACCTACGTTATACTTATGTACCCCTAATCTGCTGCCCCTAACACCGCCGACCCCTGTATTATATCTATTAACCCCTAACTTGCCCCCCACAACGTCGCCGCAAGCTACTTAAAATAATTAACCCCTAATCTTCCGACCGCAAATCGCCGCCACCTACGTTATTCCTATGTACCCCTAATCTGCTACCCCTAACATCGCCGACCCCTATGTTATATTTATTAACCCCTAATCTGCCCCCCACAACGTCGCCGACACCTACCTACACTTATTAACCCCTAATCTGCCGAGCGGACCTGAGCGCTACTATAATAAAGTTATTAACCCCTAATCCGCCTCACTAACCCTATCATAAATAGTATTAACCCCTAATCTGCCCTCCCTAACATCGCCGACACCTACCTTCAATTATTAACCCCTAATCTTCCGATCGGAGCTCACCGCTATTCTAATAAATGTATTAACCCCTAAAGCTAAGTCTAACCCTAACACTAACACCCCCCTAAGTTAAATATAATTTTTATCTAACGAAATAAATTAACTCTTATTAAATAAATAATTCCTATTTAAAGCTAAATACTTACCTGTAAAATAAATCCTAATATAGCTACAATATAATTTATAATTATATTATAGCTATTTTAGGATTAATATTTATTTTACAGGCAACTTTGTAATTATTTTAACCAGGTACAATAGCTATTAAATAGTTAAGAACTATTTAATAGTTACCTAGTTAAAATAATAACAAATTTGATCTTGATTCTGATTGGCTGATTCCATCAGCCAATCAGAAAATTCCTACCTTAATTCCGATTGGCTGATAGAATCCTATCAGCCAATCGGAATTCGAGGGACGCCATCTTGGATGACGTCCCTTAAAGGAACCGTCATTCGTCGTCTAGTCGTCGGAAGAAGAGGATGGATCCGCGCTGGAGGTCTTCAAGATGGAGCCGGTCGTCATCGGATGGAAGAACATAGAAGATGCCGCTTGGAGAAGATGTTTGCCGGTCCGGATGTCCTCTTCTTGCCGGATAGGAGGAAGACTTTGGACCCTCTTCTGGACTTCTTCAGTGGATGTCTAGCCCCTGCTTGGGTTGGATGAAGATCTTGGAGCCAGGACGGATCGGTGAACCTGGCATGGTGAAGACAAGGTAGGAAGATCATCAGGGGCTTAGTGTTAGGTTTATTTAAGGGGGGTTTGGGTTAGATTAGGGGTATGTGGGTGGTGGGTTGTAATGTTGGGGGGGGGGTATTGTATGTTTTTTTTTACAGGCAAAAGAGCTGAAATTCTTGGGGCATGCCCCGCAAAGGGCCCTGTTCAGGGCTGGTAAGGTAAAAGAGCTTGTAACTTTTTAAATTTAGAATAGGGTAAGGAATTTTTTATTTTGGGGGTCTTTGTTATTTTATTAGGGGGCTTAGAGTAGGTGTAATTAGTTTAAAATTGTTGTAATATTTTTCTTATGTTTGTAAATATTTTTTTATTTTCTGTAACTTAGTTCTTTTTTATTTTTTGTACTTTAGATAGTTTATTTAATTGTATTTATTTGTAGCAATTTTGTTTAATTAATTTATTGATAGTGTAGTGTTAGGTTAATTGTAGGTAATTGTAGGTAGTTTATTTAATTATTTTATTGATAGGGTAGTGTTAGGTTTAATTATATCTTAGGTTAGGATTTATTTTACAGGTAAATTTGTTATTATTTTAACTAGGTAACTATTAAATAGTTCTTAACTATTTAATAGCTATTGTACCTGGTTAAAATAATTACAAAGTTGCCTGTAAAATAAATATTAATCCTAAAATAGCTATAATATAATTATAAATTATATTGTAGCTATATTAGGATTTATTTTACAGGTAAGTATTTAGCTTTAAATAGGAATCATTTATTTAATAAGAGTTAATTTATTTCGTTAGATAAAAATTATATTTAACTTAGGGGGGTGTTAGTGTTAGGGTTAGACTTAGCTTTAGGGGTTAATACATTTATTAGAATAGCGGTGAGCTCCGGTCGGCAGATTAGGGGTTAATAATTGAAGGTAGGTGTCGGCGATGTTAGGGAGGGCAGATTAGGGGTTAATACTATTTATGATAGGGTTAGTGAGGCGGATTAGGGGTTAATAACTTTATTATAGTAGCGCTCAGGTCCGGTCGGCAGATTAGGGGTTAATAAGTGTAGGTAGGTGTCGGCGACGTTGTGGGGGGCAGATTAGGGGTTAATAAATATAACATAGGGGTCGGCGATGTTAGGGCAGCAGATTAGGGGTACATAAGGATAACGTAGGTGGCGGCGGTTTACGGAGCGGCAGATTAGGGGTTAAAAGTGTAATGCAGGGGTCAGCGATAGCGGGGGCGGCAGAATAGGGGTTAATAAGTGTAAGGTTAGGGGTGTTTAGACTCGGGGTACATGTTAGAGTGTTAAGTGCAGACGTAGGAAGGGTTACCGCATAGCAAACAATGGGGCTGCGTTAGGAGCTGAACGCTGCTTTTTTGCAGGTGTTAGGTTTTTTTTCAGCTCAAACAGCCCCATTGTTTCCTATGGGAGAATCGTGCACGAGCACGTTTTTGAGGCCGGCCGCGTCCGTAAGCAACTCTGGTATCGAGAGTTGCATTTGCGGTAAAAATGCTCTACGCTCCTTTTTTGGAGCCTAACGCAGCATTTGTTTGAACTCTCGATACCAGAGTTAAATTTATGGTGCGGCCAGAAAAAAACCCGCGGAGCGTTAACAGCCCTTTTACCGCCGAACTCTAAATCTAGGCCATAGTGACTCTTCAGTAATTCTTAATAAATTTCCAAAAAATGTCCATAAAGAAAAACAAAATTTATGTAAGAGCTTACCTGATAAATTAATTTCTTTCATATTGGCAAGAGTCCATGAGCTAGTGACGTATGGGATATACAATCCTACCAGGAGGGGCAAAGTTTCCCAAACCTCAAAATGCCTATAAATACACTCCTCACCACACCCACAATTCAGTTTAATGAATAGCCACGTAGTGGGGTGATAAAGAAAGGAGTAAAAAGCATTAACAAAGGAATTTGGAAATAATTGTGCTTTATACAAAAAAAATCATAACCACCATAAAAAAGGGTGGACCTCATGGACTCTTGCCAATATGGAAGAAATGAATTTATCAGGTAAGTTCTTACATAAATGATGTTTTCTTTCATGTAATTGGCAAGAGTCCATGAGCTAGTGACGTATGGGATAGCAATACCCAAGATGTGGAACTCCACGGAAGAGTCACTAGAGAGGGAGGGATAAAATAAAAAAAGCGATTTTCCGCTGAAGAAAATTAATCCACAACCCAAAATATAAGTTTAATCTCATAAATGAAAGGAAAAAAACTTAAAACATAAGCAGAAGAAAAATCTGAAACAGCTGTCTGAAGAACTTTTCTACCAAAAACTGCTTCTGAAGAAGCAAATACATCAAAACAGTAGAATTTAGTAAATGTATGCAAAGAAGACCAAGTTGCTGCTTTGCACATCTGATCAACTGAAGCTTCATTCCTAAAAGCCCACGAAGTGGAGACTGATCTAGTAGAATGAGCTGTAATTCTCTGAGGCGGGGCTTGACCCGACTCGAAATAAGCTTGAAGAATCAAAAGCTTTAACCACGATGCCAAGGAAATGGCAGAAGCCTTCTGACCTTTCCTAGGACCAGAAATGATAACAAATAGACTAGAAGTCTTCCTGAAATCTTTAGTAGCTTCAACATAATATTTCAAAGCTCTTACCACAGCCAAAGAATGTAACAATCTCTCCAAAGAATTCTTAGGATTAGGACACAAGGAAGGGACAACAATTTCTCAATTAATGTTAGAATTCACAACCTGAGGTAAGAATTTAAATGAAGTCCGCAAAACTGCCTTATCCTGATGAAAAATCAGAAAAGGAGATTCACAAGAAAGAGCAGATAATTCAGAAACTCTTCTAGCAGAAGAGATGGCCAAAAGGAACAACACTTTCCAAGAAAGTAGTTTAATGTCCAAAGAACGCATAGGTTCAAATGGAGGAGCCTGTTAAGCCTTCAAAACCAAATTAAGACTCCAAGGAGGAGAGATTGATTTAATGACAGGCTTGATACGAACCAAAGCCTGTACAAAACAGTGAATATCAGGAAGCTTAGCAATCGTTCTGTGAAATAAAACAGAAAGAGCAGAGATTTGTCCCGTCAAGGAACTTGCAGACAAACCCTTATCCAAACCATCCTGAAGAAACTGTAAAATTCTAGGAATTCTAAAAGAATGCCAAGATAATTTATGAGAAGAACACCATGAAATATAAGTCTTCCAAACTCTAAAATAAATATTTCTAGAAACAGATTTACGAGCCTGTAACATAGTATTAATCACTGAGTCGGAGAAACCTCTATGACTAAGCACTAAGCGTTCAATTTCCATACCTTCAAATTTAATGATTTGAGATCCTGATGGAAAAACGGACCTTGCGACAGAAGGTCTGACCTTAACGGAAGTGGCCAAGGTTGGCAACTGGACATCCGAACATGATCCGCATACCAAAACCTGTGAGGCCATGCTGGAGCCACCAGCAACACAAATGATTGCTCCATGATGATTTTGGAGATCACTCTTGGAAGAAGAACTAGAGGCAGGAAAATATAAGCAGGTTAATAACACCAAGGAAGTGTCAACGCATCCACTACTTCCGCCTAAAGTATACCTGGACAAGTACCTGGGAAGTTTCTTGTTTAGATGAGAAACCATCAGATCTATTTATGAAAGAGCCCACATCTGAACAACCTGAGAAAACACATCTGGATGGAGGGACCACTCCCCCGGATGTAAAGTCTGACGGCTGAGATAATCCGCTTCCCAATTGTATATACCTGGGATATGAACCATAGAAATTAGACAGAAGCTGGATTCAGCACAAGCAAGTATCCGGGATACTTCCCTCATAGCTTGGGGACTGTGAGTCCCACCCTGATGATTGACATATGCCACAGTTGTGATATTGTCTGTCTGAAAACAAATTAATGGTTCTCTCTTCAACAGAGGCCAAATCTGAAGAGCCCTTAAAATCGCACGGAGTTCCAAAATATTGATTGGTAATCTCGCCTCTTGAGATTTCCATACCCCTTGTGCTGTCAGAGATCCCCAAACAGCTGCCCAACCTGAAAGACTCGCATCTGTTGTGATCACAGACCAGGTTGGACGAACAAAAGAAACCCCTAGACTTAAATGATGGTGATTTAACCACCAAGTGAGAGATAGTCGAACATTGGGATTTAAGGATATTAATTGTGATATCCTTGTATAATCCCTGCACCATTGGTTCAGCATACAAAGCTGGAGAAGTCTCATATGAAAACAAGCAAAGGGGATTGTGTCCGATGCTGCAGTCATGAGACCTATAACTTCCATGCACATAGCTACTGAAGGGAATGACTGAAACTGAAGGTTCCGACAGGCTGCAACCAATTTAAAATGTCTCTTGTCTGTTAGAGACAGAGTCATGGACACTAAATTTATCTGGAAACCTAACAAGGTGACCCTTGTCTGAGGAATCAAATAACTTTTTGGTAAATTGATCCTCCAACCATGCTTTCGAAGAAACAACACTAGTTGATTTGTGTGAGATTCTGCAGAATGTAAAGACTGAGCTAGTACAAAGATATAGTCCAAATAAGGAAACACTGCAATACTCCGCTCTCTGATTACAGAGAGTAGGGCACCGAGCACCTTTGAAAAGATTCTTGGAGCTGTCGCTAGGCCAAAAGTGACAAATTGGTAATGCTTGTCTGGAAAAGAGAATCTCAGAAACTGATATTGATCTGGATGACTCAAAATATGAAGATATGCATCCTGTAAGTCTATTGTGGACATATAATGCCCGTGCTGAACAAAAGGCAGAATAGTCCTTATAGTCACCATTTTGAAAGTTGGTACACTTACATAACGATTCAAAAATTTCAGATCCAGGACTGGTCTCAATGAATTTTCCTTCTTTGGGACAATGAATAGATTTGAATAAAACCCCAGACCGTGAGAGAAAATATATTCTCACAGGAGGTCTTACTCTGAATCCTATTCGGTACCCCTGACAGACAATACTCAGAATCCATTGATTTTGGACAGAATTTGTCCAAACATCCTTGAAAAATCTTAATCTGCCCCCTACCAGCTGAGCTGGAATGAGGGCCGCACCTTCATGCAGACTTGGGGGCTGGCTTTGGTCTCTTAAATGGCTTGGATTTATTCCAATTTGAAGAAGGTTTCAACTGGAAATATATTCCTTGGGGGAAGGATTAGGTTTGTGTTCTTTAATTTGTTGAAAGAAACTAAAACAGTTAGAAGCTTTATATTTACCCTTAGGTCTTTATCCTGAGGCATAAAAACTCCCTTCCCCCATTGACAGTTGAAATAATCAAATCCAACTGAGAACCAAATAACTTATTACCTTGGAAAGAAAGAGATAGCAATCTAGACTTAGAAGTCATGTCAGCATTCCAAGATTTAAGCCACAAAGCTCTTCTAGCTAAAATAGCTAAAGACATACGGCTAGATTACAAGTTGTGCTTTAGGGTAAAAAAGCAGCGTTAAGAGGACCTAAGGCTGCTTTTTGCGCCCGCTGGTATTACAAGTCTTGAAGGTTTAGGTGTACCGCACACTTCTTTGGCCTTATCGCAAAACGACTTACGTAAATTTCGTAAAGTCTTTTTTCTATGGGACTTCCATAGCGCCAGTATTTCAAGTCTGTCCTTGGAGGCCAAAAAGTGAGCAGTACACCCTACCCTGTCAAGAGCCCTAACGCATTTAAAAGTCAGTAGTTAAGAGTTTTATAGTACAATGCCGTAACATAAAACTCATAACTAAAGTGCTAAAAAGTACACTAACACCCATAAACTACCTATTAACCCCTAAACCGAGGCCCTCCCCCATCGCAAATACTATAATAAAATTATTAACCCCTAATCTGCCGCTCTGGACATCGCCGCCACCTACATTATATTTATGAACCCCTAATCTTCTGCCCCCAACATCGCCGACACCTACATTATATTTATTAACCCCTAATCTGCCGAACCCAATGTCGCCGCAACCTACCTACACTTTTTAACCACTAATCTGCCGCCCTCAACGTCGCCACCACTATAATAAACATATTAACCCCTAAACCGCCGGACTCCCGCCTCGCAAACATTAGTTAAATATTATTAAATCCTAATCTGTCGTCCCTAACATCGCCGCCACCTACCTACATTTATTAACCCCTAATCTGCTGCCCCCTACGTCGCCGCCACTATATTAAAGTTATTAACTCCTATACCTAAGTCTAACCCTAACACCCCCTAACTTAAATATAATTTAAATAAATCTAAATAAATATTCCTATCATTAAATAAATTATTCCTATTTAAAACGAAATACCTATAAAATAAACTCTGATTCCGAATTCTATCATCCAATCAGAATTAAGGTAGAAAAAATCCTATTGGCCAATCCGCCAATAGAATGCAAGTTCAATCCTATTGGCTGATTGGATCAGCCAATAAGATTGAAGTTCAATCCTATTGGCTGATTGCATCATTCAATAGGATTTTTTCTACCTTAATTCCGATTGGCTGATTGAATTCTATCAGCCAATCGGAATCTAAGGGACGGCATCTTGGATGACGTCACTTAAAGGTACCTTCATTCAGCTTTAGTCGTCGGAAGAAGAGGATGCTCCGCGCCGGATGTCTTGAAGATGGACCCGCTCCGAGCCAGATGGATGAAGATAGAAGATGCCGTCCGGATGAAGACTTCTGCCGTCTGGAGGACCACTTTGCCCGGCTTGGATGAAGACTTCTCCTGGCTTCATTAAGGACTTTGGCCCGACTTGGATGAAGACTTCTCCCGGTAAGTCGATCTTCAAGGGGTTAGTGTTAGGTTTTTTTAAGGGTGTATTGGGTGGGTTTTATTTTTAGGTTAGGGACTTTGAGCCTGCAAAAGAGCTAACTGCCCTTTTAAGGGCAATGCCCATCCAAATGCCCTTTTCAGGGCAATGGGGAGCTTAGGTTTTTTTAGATAGTATTTTATTTGGTGGGTGTGTGGGTGGTTGGTTTTACTGTTGGGGGGGTTGTTTGTATTTTTTTTTTACAGGTAAAAGAGCTGATTACTTTGGGGCAATGCCCCGCAAAAGGCCCTTTTAAGGGCTATTGGTAGTTTAGTTTAGGCTAGGGGTTTTTTTTATTTGGGGGGGGCTTTTTTATTTAAATAGGGCTATTAGATTAGGTGTAATTAGTTTAAATATCTGTAATTTGTTTATTATTTTCTGTAATTTAGTGGGGTTTTTTTTGTACTTTAGCTTATTTATTTTAATTTAGTTAATTGTATTTAATTTAGTTAATTTATTTAATTATAGTGTAGTGTTAGGTGTTATTGTAACTTAGGTTAGGTTTTATTTTACAGGTACTTTTGTATTTATTTTAGCTAGGTAGTTATTAAATAGTTAATAACTATTTAATAACTATTTGACCTAGTTAAAATAAATACAAACTTGCCTGTAAAATAAAAATAAACCCTAAGATAGCTACAATGTAACTATTAGTTATATTGTAACTAGCTTAGGGTTTATTTTACAGGTAAGTATTTAGTTTTAAATAGGAATAATTTATTTAATGATAGGAATTTTATTTAGATTTATTTAAATTATATTTAAGTTAGGGGGTGTTAGGGTTAGGCGTCAATAACTTTAATATAGTGGCGGCAACGTTGGGGGCGGCAGATTAGGGGTTAATAAATGTAGGTAGGTTGCGGCGACATTGGGGGCGGCAGATTAGGGATTAATAAATATAATGTAGGTGTCGGCGATGTTGGGGGCAGCAGATTAGGGGTTCATGTTACGGTGTTAGGTGTAGACATAACTTTTATTTTCCCATAGGAATCAATGGGGCTGCGTTAAGGAGTTTTACGCTGCTTTTTTCCAAGACTTTTTTTTTAGCCGCCTCTCCCCGTTGATTCCTATGGGGAAATTGTGCACGAGCACGTACGACCAGCTCACTGCTGACTTAGGCAGCACAGGTATTGGAGTGCGGTAATGAGCTAAATTTTGCTCAACGCTCACTTCTTGTCTTTTAACGACGGAATTCTGAAAACTCGTAATGCCAGCACTGCATGTAAGTGAGCAGTGAGACAAAACTGCTTGTTAGCACCACATAGCCTCTAACGCAAAACTCGTAATCTGGGCCATAGATTTAACATCAATGGCATCACAAATTAAATGATTAGCATGTTGAAGCAAGTGAACAATGCTAGACAAATCAGAATCCAATTCTTGTTGCGCTAAATTTCCAACCAAAATGTTGATGCAGCTGCAACATCAGCCAAAGAAATTGCAGGCCTGAGAAGATGATCAGAATATAAATAGGCTTTCCTTAGATGAGCTTCAAGTTTCCTATCTAAAGGATCTTTAAAAGAAGTACTATCTTCCATAGGAATAGTAGTACGTTTAGCAAGAGTAGAGATAGCCCCATCAACTTTGGGGATCTTTACCCAAAACTCCAATGTAACTGCTGTCAAAGGATACAATTTTTTAAACCTTGAAGAAGAAATAAAAGAAGTACCAGGCCTATTCCATTCCTTAGAAATCATATCAGAAATAGCATCAGGAACTGGAAAAACCTCTGGAGTAAACACAGGAGGTTTATACACAAAATTTAAGCGTTTACTAGTTTTAGTATCAAGAGAACTAGTTTCCTCAATATCCAATGTAATCAACACTTCTTTTAACAAAGAAAGAATATACTCCATTTTAAATAAATAGGTAGATTTGTCAGTGTCAATATCTGAGGAAGGATCTTCTGAAACAGATAGATCCTCATCAGAGGAGCATAATTCAGTATGTTGTCAGTCATTTGAAATTTCATCAACTTTATGAGAAGTTTTAAAAGATTTTTTATGTTTATTAGAAGGCGGGATGGCAGACAAAGCCTTCTGAATAGAATCAGCAATAAAATCCTTTAGATTCACAGGTATATCTTGTACATTAGATGTTGAAGGAACAGCAACAGGCAATGTACTATTACTGATGGACACATTATCTGCATGTAAAAGTTTATCATGACAACTATTACAAACCACAGCTGGAGATATAATCTCCACAAGTTTACAACAAATGCACTTAGCGTTGGTAGATTGGTTATCAGGCAGCAGGGTTTCAACAGTGATTTCTGAGACAGGATCAGATTGAGAGATCTTGCAAAATTTAAGAGAAAAACCAACATATAAAGCAAAATTATCAATTTCCTTATATGGCAGTTTCAGGAATGGGAAAAAAATGCATAGCCCTCTGACATAGAAAAAAGGCAAGAGGCATATAGGAATGGGGTCTTTAAATAATGAAAATTATTTGGTGCCAAGTATGACGCACAACGAAACTGAAATTTTTTTGTCGCTAACAACATCCGGAAATGACACACTCGTGTCATTAACGACGCAACCTTGTGCAAGGAACTCGGCGTCAACTAAGACGCCGTAAATGACGAATTTGCATCATCAGACGTACCTTCGCACCAAAAAATTCTCGCGGCAAGAATGACGCAATAAAATGTGGCATTTTGCGCGCTCACGGGCCTAAGTATGCCCACAAAATTGAAAGAAAAAAAGCAGTCAATTTGAAAAAAGACTAAACCCCAGGTAAGAAATTTTTTTTCTAAATATGTTTTTCCCCAAATATGAAACTGACAGTCTGCAAAAGTAAATATACATAAACCTGACTCATGGCAAATATAAGTACAATACATATATTTAGAACTTTATAATAATGCATAAAGTGCCAAACCATAGCTGAGGGTGTCTTAAGTAATAAAAAAATACTTACCAAAAGACACCCATCCACATATAGCAGATAGCCAAACCAGTACTGAAACGGTTATCAGTAGAGGTAATGGAATATGAGAGTATATCGTCGATCTGAAAAGGGAGGTAGGAGATGAATCTCTACGACCGATAACAGAGAACCTCTGAAATAGATCTCCCGTGAGGAAAACAATTGCATTCAATAGGTGATACTCACTATGACAGACCCTTCTGTCAGGACTGAAAGAGTTAACTGTGTTTAGCTTTAAGAATCTAATTTCTAAAGACAGGTTTTCTGGCCTCAGCTATTGTGTGCTATAATTACATTTAAGTAATAAACAGGCCATTGTTTAATCACCCTCAGAGAGCAGACGCTAGGTGATAAGACAAGCCAAATGTGTTTAAGTTGTTATCTGCCTAAGTAAAGTATTTAAGTAATGTAATTCTACTGTTTCATAAAAGGGCGTCTTCCCCTTTTTATCTAAATGTACAAGAGTTTTCCAACCCCCCCATCTGGGTCAAACCTGTATAAATACTAGGCATCTAGCCTTTAATAAATGACATTCTGTTTTAAACCTGAAAACTGGCTTGGTTGTGAATTGCTGATTCCCTATGCAGGACATTGTTCCCTGGTACTAACCCTTGGTACACTGTTGGTACCGTAACAATTGGTGGCAAGCGACGGGAGAATCCTTATCGCCCAGAGGAGCAACTACGGATCCAGACCGAATGGGAATACCGTATGAAAGGCTAAAAAGAGCTACCCTTAAAGACCTGCTAGAGCAACGGGGCCAACAAACCAGTAACCTCAGGAAGAGGGAGATTATTGCAAGACTGACCGAGATGGATGGAGTACCAGGGCACGAAGGAACCAATGAGCCCAGCATGTCAGACAGAACCCCCGAAGAAGCAAGCTTTGACCGGGCGGTCAAAATAAGACTGGCACACTATGGCCCCAACCCATCTGCGGAAATTATCGACCGGGTCATAGCAGCTGTGGAGGCCAACCTACTTCGCCAAAGCGGCGCTGCAGCAAACCCAGTGGAAAAGAGAAAAGTAAATTTTGCAGCTTTTAAAAACTTCCTGGAAACAGAAGGAGAGATTGATGGGTACCTTGCGGATTTTGAGAGGCAATGTGCACTACACAAGGTACCTGCAGAGGACTGGGTCATGATATTATCCGGAAAATTATCCGGCCAGGCCAGTGAGGCTTTTCGGGCCATTCCAGATGAGGAAGTCGGGGATTATAATACTGTAAAAGAGGCTCTGCTCTCCAGGTATGCGGTTACACCGGAGGCGGTTCAGAGACACTGTTAAATTAGCTGGTGATTCCTACCTTGAGTGGGCATGTAAGGTGCACCGCACAGCAGCTCACTGGATAGCGGGGTGCCAAGCCGTATCTGGGGAAGAGGTGCTGCAGCTATTCCTGTTGGAACATTGCTTCGACAAGTTACCCGCAGGAGTTCGAGAGTGGGTTTGGGACCGTAAACCCTCCACCCTGCATGAAGCGGCTCGCTTGGCAGATGAGTATACGGATGCCCGCAAACTGGACACTGCTACCACTAAGCCCCCTGCTAGAGTGAAGTACAGACCCCCAGTCACCCAAGCAGCTGCCAGTTACCAACCCCCGGCGCACCGCTATACCACACGGCCTCTGGCCACGAACTACCCTCAGAGAGCCCGGTTCAATTCGCGGGGCTACTCACAACCTATTCAGTGCTTTGGATGTAAGCAACTAGGGCACAAAAGACCAGAGTGTCCCCTAAACGCAGCGAACCAAGCACAGTCCTGGAGAAGACCCGCCAGCAGAATCCCACGTAATCCTCAGCCTGCGGCCCGCTACGTAGAGGCGCAAGAATGCTGGGGCATCCTACATGAGGCAGACCCCGTGCAAGCTGCCCACCGGAATAACCGGCAACTGGTTAAAGTGAATGGGAAGGAGGTCAGTGGTCTACGGGATACTGGTGCTACCATGACCTTGCTTCGAAAGAACTTGGTGTCTGAGAAACAGCACACAGGAGACACTGTGGCTGTGAGGGTAGCAGGGGGCACTGTGTTCCGCCTGCCTGTTGCCAGGGTGCATTTGGATTGGGGAGGGGGCGCTAGACCTGTGAATGTGGGGGTCATGAAGGATTTACCAGCTGATGTTCTCCTTGGAAATACCTTGGTCCCCCTTGTTTCTGCCTATGCTCCCATGGGTCCCGCTGATGTTAACCCTGTGACTACCCGTGCTCAGATCCGTGCAGCAGAGACTGACCCCCCTGCTGCTAAGCCCCAGGACGCTGAGCTCAGTAAATCTCTATCCGCTATTGATACGTGGAAGTCCCGTTACAATGCGCTGATGAAGGAGAAGAGTCACGTAGAGGATGAAATGGTCACGTTAAATAATCATGTAACAGTGCTAGCAGGAGAGAAGAGGAGTGCAGAGGAAAAAGCACGTTTAGAACAGGAATCTCTGCTAGACAGGCTGCACCGACAGACTGCAGAAAACACCAGCTTGAGAGTGGAACATGAAACATTAAAGTCAAACTTAGTGACACTGGAGGAGAAGCTGACGCTGGCTCATAGTGAGGTGCAGCAACTCAAGGGCACCCTATGTCAGTATGAAGGGATTGTGGATACCTATAAAGAGCAGGTACAGAAAACTCGTAAAGAAGCTGATGAGATTTTGAAGGACTGTTTAGCCCTAGTCTGGGCACTGAGGAAGTTGAACCCTTGTTTGTATGGACAGGAATTCTCTCTCATAACGGGAATACAAATGGATTGTCCCAGCAAACTGACATGCCTACCACCCCTTAGTCCGGTCATCCCCAGGTTGACCCGCAAAAGGGTCAAGCCGGGTCTGCCGGAGTGTTCCACAAGGGGGGAGCTATGTGACAGACCCTTCTGTCAGGACTGAAAGAGTTAACTGTGTTTAGCTTTAAGAATCTAATTTCTAAAGACAGGTTTTCTGGCCTCAGCTATTGTGTGCTATAATTACATTTAAGTAATAAACAGGCCATTGTTTAATCACCCTCAGAGAGCAGACGCTAGGTGATAAGACAAGCCAAATGTGTTTAAGTTGTTATCTGCCTAAGTAAAGTATTTAAGTAATGTAATTCTACTGTTTCATAAAAGGGCGTCTTCCCCTTTTTATCTAAATGTACAAGAGTTTTCCAACCCCCCCATCTGGGGTCAAACCTGTATAAATACTAGGCATCTAGCCTTTAATAAATGACATTCTGTTTTAAACCTGAAAACTGGCTTGGTTGTGAATTGCTGATTCCCTATGCAGGACATTGTTCCCTGGTACTAACCCTTGGTACACTGTTGGTACCGTAACACTCACTTCATATCCCTCTGACATTCACTGTACTCTGAGAGGAATCAGGCTTCAAAATGCTGAGAAGTGCATATCAACGTAGAAATCTTAGCACAAACTTACTTCACCACCTCCATAGGAGGCAAAGTTTGTAAAACTGAATTGTGGGTGTGGTGAGGGGTGTATTTATAAGCATTTTGAGGTTTGGGAAACTACCCCTCCTGGTAGGATTGTATATCCCATACGTCACTAGCTCATGGACTCTTGCCAATTACATGAAAGAAAGTTGTATTTATGATCAGACATAGGTGTAGGAGTCACAAAATATCTGAAGTAGGGGGATAATAATGAGAAGTTATAGCTAGGAAAGGGTGGGGCAGGAAAGGGCAGGACCACAGAAGGTCAAAAGAGATAGTAGACTATTGCTTCTTAGTATGACAGCCATGATAAATGGTTTGATGGCAAAGTGTTGTTCTGTACAAAAAAGAAAATGCCCTTTTATTTTGAGTCCCATAATTGTATGTCATTGTGTTTCAATTGAAGATCTGCAGGAAAAAGTATTGCATTCTTTTTCAAGCACACAGCTAGATTAAAGGGACAGTCTAGTCTAAAATAAAATTTCATGATTCCAATAGGGTATGCAATTTTAAACAACTTTCCAATTTATTTTTATCATCAAATTTGCTTTGCTCTCTTGTTTCTCTTGTTATTCTTTGTGGAAACTAAACCTGGTCAGGCTTATATGCTAATTTCTAAGCAGTTGAACTGCCTCATATTTCAGTGTATTTTGACAATGTTTGACAATTAGACACTGCTAGTTCATGTGTGTCATATAGATAACATTGTGCTCACTCCCATGGAGTTATTTAAGAGTCAGCACTGATTGTCAAAATAACTGAGATAAGGGGACATTCTGCAGAGGCTTAGAAACCAGGTAATCACAGAGGTAAAACATGTATTAATATAACAGTGTTGGTTATGCAAGACTGGGGAATGGGTAATAAAGGCATAATCTATCTTTTTAAACAATATAATTTCTGGAGTAGACTGTCCATTTAAAAGCAAAATGGAAGTTAATTACAACATTTCGCCAAGGATATCCCCAGGACCACCTCTAGGTCCCTTCTTCCCTTGGTCCCTAACCAACAGTTGCACAATGCATGCCTTTAACTAAACACAAACAAGGGTGGCACAGGCCTTTTGTAATTTCTCTAGACACATACAAAACACAGAAATGGACTGCACTTTCAAACCGAACTGCAAAACTTACAACTCTTGGTGCTCATCAGTACTCATAGAAAGCTGCACAGCTTTCAGTGACTCAGGCAATTAACCCCAGACAAGGACAGCAAGGAAATTACAAAGGGCCTGTGTCACCTCTGTTTGTATATCAGTGTATTCCTTGACGTGGTCCTGGGCCTATGACAATTTGTCCATATGCTTTAACTAATTCTTCTATTTTGCTTTTAATCTAGCTGTATGCTTTCAAGAGAATGTCAGATTTTCTATGTGTTAATAATTTGGTTTGTACTTTTCCATATGGACTTTGCACCCAGGCTTGTCTGGGGTTAACTGCCAGAGACACCGAAAACTGTGCAGCTGTCTGTGAGTGCTGGTAAGCATCAAGGGCTGTGAGTTTTGCAGCGTCATGGGGTGTGTACCCAGTATGGTTTGAAAGTGCAGTCCATTTCTGTATACACTGTATATACACACACACATACACACACACACACACACAGAAGCACACTTACAGGAATGAACAAGCAGCTCAATAACTTGTTCTAAGGAAATTTACCACCTGGGTGCAGCTCCTTTTTAGCCTAGTAATGCTTTTTATGGAGTAGAACTTTCCTGTAGTATATCAGTCTGATCCTGCCTATTAAGGTCAGTCCAGCACTGAAATACCAGGCAATTCCTCAATTAACAAGGAACACAGTAACCCCAGACAATTGTTTTCAATGGGCATCGTCAGTGAAGTGCAGCCATATTCCTCTAAGCACACTGAGTAAGGAGTCCATGTCTGGTTGCCTCTCTTTCCCTTAGGGAGACAAAATACACACAGAAAGAAGGACACTCAGGAATTAACAAGCAGCTCAATAACTTTTTAGCTTGTTTTATGGTGACTTACCAGCTGGGTGTAGCTTCTTTTTAGCCCAGTAATTATTTTCACAGAGTAGAACTTTCCTGTAGTATATCAGTCTGATCTCGCCTATAAAGGTCAGTCTGCGTATATTATATATACTGTATACTGCCAAATTGGTCTAGATTAATTGAATGTTCTTTATCTCTCTTGTATAGCCCACCAGTATTAGGTGTTCCTATAATTTACATATTTAACTCTGTTAATTAGAGATATACATGTTTTTACATATAGCACTGTGCATATTAGGTATGTGCATTTGGATCCTTCATGAGGATCCGAATGTAGAAGTAAGAAGACGCTCATTTCCTTCAGATATTTTCGTAGCTGGACTGATTCCTGTAAAAGATCCCCACTCTAAGATCTGAATTTGCACAGACCTTAAAGTGGAAATATTTTACAGGAATCAATCCCGCCATCAAAAAATATCCAAAAGGAATGAGCGGCTTCTTACTTCCGCATTTGGAACCTCATGAATACACAAAAAATTATCATATATTCCCTAGAAAGGCCAACAAGCAAATTCTGTAATCTAGGTTTTCTCCAAAGTGCTGCAAATTGCCTGAACCAGATTTGTAGAATTTCGCAAAAAAAAAAAATCAAGGTTACAGAATCTTCTTTTTGGCCTCACAAGAAAGTGTGGGACTAGATGTTTAATGTCCCTTTAAATCAGCAAATGTTGAAGCTGCCTTGTAGAAAGTCAGGCACCTGAGCTTTGAGCAGCAAAATTCACTCTCTGCTGAGAGGACGCAGGCAAATACGGAGATGCATGAACATGTCCCATAGTGCAAATTTGTCCACCCTGTAAAAAAAAAAAAAAGGTTATATTTCCCCTCTCCAGTTCCAATGCAAATTTGTCCACCCTGTAAAAAAAAAAATAAGGTTATATTTCCCCTCTCCAGTTCCAACACAGAGAAAGGCACAGTGTTACTCCTGAGATATCTGACATTTAAAATTATTTTCAGATTTAATTATTTCCCTTGTTGATAAACCCTTATGGTAATTTGATGAACAAGAGCATTTAGAAGAAAAAGAAACATCTGTATAATAAGGTATTAAGTGCAGCTGTCATCTGAGCAGATCAATTAATCGATTATTCAGTACTCCACTTTCTTAGTGTGCATTTTAGATCTTATCCTTGTGATTGATTCCTTTTTATTTCTTGAAGTTAATCCAGCTGAGACACAATCAAGTATATTTTAACATTTTTAGAACTCTGTCAACTATTAGCATCCCAAGTTTTGGATATATATGTATTTTTTAGGTTTTATAATTGTAATGCAATTGCTTTAATTGAGATGGCTATGCCATATCTTTCTCTTATTATGGGCTAAACTACTAGTGGTGCGCTCACTGTTGTGCCAAAGTGATATTGAATTTATTTGTCTTTTTGTGCGCAACAGAAATAGTGTGCGTATTATGAGATGAAAGTAAACGTGTCCGTTTGAGAGCAAATTAAAGGGACAGTCTACACCAGAATTTTTATTGTTTTAAAAGATAGATAATCCCTTTATTACCCATTCCCCAGTTTTGCATAACCAACACAGTTATATTAATATACTTTTAACCTCTGTGATTACCTTGTATCTAAGCCTCTGCAAACTGCCTCCTTATTTCAGTTCTTTTGACAGACTTGCAGTTTAGCCAACCAGTGCCTGCTCCCAGATAACTTCACGTGCACGAGCACAGTGTTATCTATATGAAATACATGAACTAACACCCTCTAGTGGTGAAAAACTGGTAAAATGCATTCTGAAAAGAGGTAGCCTTCAAGGTCTAAGAAATTAGCATATGAACCTTCTAGGTTAAGCATTCAACTAAGAATACCAAGAGAACAAAGCAAAATTGGTGATAAAAGTAAATTGGAAAATTGTTTAAAATGACATGCTCTATCTGAATCATGAAAGTTTTTTTTGGCCTAGACTGTCCCTTTAAGTTTAATGTGCATCAGGTTAGCACAACTTCAGAGCTCTGGTTAACTGTTACGCAAGACAAAAAAAGTGGCACAAAAAACATCAAAAATACATGTAATATTAAAGTTACAATGATAATAACACTGCAAAAATTGCATTAAAAAGTTATAAGGCTGAAAGATATGAGGTGTCCGGTGTTAATGAGCAGGTCTGTACTTTTTTCCTTAAAAAGTGACAACAGCTGATTCTGCATGGATCAATATAATGAGATCTGTAATTTCTTATGTCAATAGAACACAGGTCACCTCTCTTATGTAAATGATAATAACAAGTTCTTGTGTTCCACTTTTTATGTAAGTTCTGTATAGTCACAGAGTTTTATCAAAGCACAAACATTTAAAAGGGACTGTAAAGGCAATATTAATTTTCATGCTTCAGATAGAACAGTTGTTGCAAACTATATCTGGTAACCTCCCCTTTCATTCCCTTAACTCACTAAAAGCACCCTAGCACAATAGAATTTCAAATGGGCAATTCATTAATCAATCAAATATTTTTTCAAATTTTATATGAACATTTTTAACTTTTAAATATGTACAACCTTAATCCTGTAGTACCAGCTTTTTAAAGTTACTGTGCACGATTTTTATATACTACATTTAGGGCTAGATTATAAATGGTGGGCTAACATTAGTGGGTGTTATATTAAAATATAGTGCCCGCATTAACTTGGGCACATATTACAAGATGAACTAAATTTGTGCTTGTCAGGATGGTGCAACTGAAGACCTCATGTAAAGGGGTAAGGCTAAAAATAAATGTGCATCAAACTCAACCTAAATACATTAAAATTAAAAGCTACACTCCTTTATACACTATATAATAAAAATGTGTCCTATAAATATTGGGAAAAAAGTGGTTCAAAGGTGTATGTGTATATATATGTATATATATATATATATATCCTATAATATTAAAGGCCAAGTGTGTTTGTCCGAAGCTGTCATGTGCAGTAGAGACTGTGAGAAGACAAACACACCTGGCCTTCAGCAGAGACTAACCTCCTGGCTTCTGGGGCCGAACAGACGTGACGTGGGCAAGGCCCGCCGTGAAGCGGGTGTGATGTGGGCGGGGCCGTGCGGCCGTGAAAGAAAGAGCTCAAAAGAGGGGGGATAGAGAGAGAGCAAAAGAGGGGGTGTAGAGAGAGCAAAAGAGGGGGATAGAGAGAGAGCTAAATAGAGGGAGAGAGACAGCAAAAGAGAGGGGGGAGGGAGAGCAAAAGAAAGGGGAGAGGGAGCATAAGAGGGGAGATATAGAGAGCAAAAGAGAGGGAGAGAGACAGCAAAAGAGAGGGGGGAGAAAGGGTGGAGAGAGAGCAAAAGAGAGGGGGGAGAGCGCAAAAGAGAGGGGGGAAAAGAAAGGGGGGAAGATAGGGGGAGAGAGAGAGAGCAAAAGAGAGGGGAGAGAGAGCAAAAGAGAGGGGGAGAGAGAGCAAAAGAGAGGGGGAGAGAAACAGCAAAAGAGAGGGGGAAGAGAGCAAAAGAAAGGGGGGAGATAGAGAGCAAAAGAGGGGATAGAGAGAGCAAAAGAGGGGAGATATAGAGAGCAAAAGAAAGGGGGGGATAGAGAGCAAAATAGGGGGGAGAGAGAGATCAAAAGAGGGGGAGAGCGCAAAAGAGAGCAGTGAGAGAGAGCAAAATATGGGGGCTAGAGAAAGCAAAAGAGGGGGGATAGAGAGAAGAAAATAGAGGGGGAGAGAGAGAGCAAAAGAGAGGGGGGGGAGAGAGAGCAAAAGCAAGGGAGAGAAAAAGAGCAAAATAGGGGGGATAGAGAGTGCAAAAGAGGGGGGATAGAGAGAGCAAAAGAGAGAGGGGAGAGAGCACATAACGGGGGGAGAGAGAGTAAAAGAGAGGGGGAGAGAGAGCGCAAAAGAGAGGGGGAGAGAGAGAGCAAAAGAGAGGTGGAGGGAGACAGCAAATGAGAGGGAGAGAAACAGCAAAAGAGAGGGGGGAAAGAGAGCAAAAGAGGGGATAGAGAGAGCAAAAGAGGGGCAGAGAGACAGCAAAAGAAAGGGGGGATAGAGAGAGCAAAAGATGGGGATAGAGAGAGCAAAAGAGAGGGGAGAGAGAGAGAGCAAAAGAGGGGGAATAGAGAGAGCAAAAGAGGGGGAATAGAGAGAGCAAAAGAGAGGGGGGGAGAGAGCAAAAAAAGGGGGGAGAGAGTGAAAGAGGGGGTTAGAGAGAGCAAAAGAGAAGTGGAGAGAGAGCAAAAGCGAAGGGGGAGAAAAAGAGCAAAATAGGGGGGATAGAGAGAGCAAAAAAGGGGGGATAGAGAGAGCAAAAGAAAGGGAGAGAGACAGCAAAAGAGAGGGAGAGAGACAGCAAAAGAGAGGGGGAGAGTGCAAAAGAGGGAGAGAGAGCGCAAAAGAAAGGGGGAGAGAGAGCGCAAATGAGAGGGGGGAGAGAGAGAGCAAAAGAGAAGGGCAGAAAGATAGCAAAATAGATAGAGGGGGAGAGAGAGAGCAGAAGAGAGGGGGGAGAGAAAGAGAGAGCAACATAGAGGGGGGATAGAGAGAGAGCAAGGGGTGGAACCTCTCTACTGCAAAAAATGGCCATGTACACAGGCTTTAGGACTAGTGTGTGTGTATATATATATATATATATATATATATACAGTATATATGTATATATAGGGGGTGGGTGTGTTATTTTGTTATATAATGTGCCTTAATATACCATTATATATATTCCATGTGCGTACACATGGGCGGTTCGTTGGTTACGTCACTGTTCTTTGTCACATCATCTTGTGAAATTTTAGCAAAAAAAAAGAGGATTTAATTAAAGTGACACTAAACCCAAAATTTTTCTTTCATGATTCAGATAGAGCATGCAATTTTAAGCAACTTTCTAATTTACTCCTATTATCACATTTTCTTTGTTCTCTTGCTATCTTTATTTAAAAAGCAGCAATATGATGCATAGGAGCCGGCCCATTTTTGGTTGAGAACCTGGGTTATGCTTACTTATTGGAGGGTAAATGAAAGCATCAAATAAGCAAGCGCTATCCGTGGTGCTGAACCTAAAATGGGCTTGCTGCTAAGATTTACATTCCTGCTTTTAAAATAAAGATAGCAAGCGAACGAAAAAAAATTGATAATAGGAGTAAATTAGAAAGTTGCTTGAAATTTCATGCTCTATCTGAATCATGAAAGAAAAACTTTGGGTTCAGTGCCCCTTTAAGGAGAAAGCTATTGTACATACACAAAAGGTTTCTCCCTCCTGGTACAAAAATCTGCATTGGAAGCAGACGTAAAAAATGAATGGGCTGTGGTTCTGTTGTAATTGTGTAGGTAAAATATTTAAATTGTTTACTAACGGCTAGATTTAGAGTTTTGTCGGTAACGACCCGCGTAGCTAACGCTGGCTTTTTTCTGGCCGCACCTTTAAAATAACTCTGGTATTGAGAGTCCACAGAATGGCTGCGTTAGGCTCCAAAAAAGGAGCGTAGAGCATTTTTAACGCAACTGCAACTCTCGATACCAGAGTTGCTTACGGACGCGGCCAGCCTCAAAAACGTGCTCGTGCACGATTCCCCCATAGGAAACAATGGGGCTGTTTGAGCTGAAAAAAAACCTAACACCTGCAAAAAAGCCGCGTTCAGCTCCTAACGCAGCCCCATTGTTTGCTATGGGGAAACACTTCCTACGTCTGCACCTAACACCCTAACATGTACCCCGAGTCTAAACACCCCTAACCTTACACTAATTAACCCCTAATCTTCCGCCCCCGCTATCGCTGACCCCTGCATATTATTTTTAACCCCTAATCTGCCGCTCCGTAAACCGCCGCTACTTACATTATCCTTATGTACCCCTAATCTGCTGCCCCTAACACCGCCGACCCCTATATTATATTTATTAACCCCTAATCTGCCCCCCACAACGTCGCCTCCACCTGCCTACACTTATTAACCCCTAATCTGCCGAGCGGACCGCACCGCTATCATAATAAAGTTATTAACCCCTAATCCGCCTCACTAACCCTATAATAAATAGTATTAACCCCTAATCTGCCCTCCCTAACATCGCCGACACCTAACTTCAATTATTAACCCCTAATCTGCCGACTGGAGCTCACCGCTATTCTAATAAATGTATTAACCCCTAAAGCTAAGTCTAACACTAACACCCCCCTAAATTAAATATAATTTTAATCTAACGAAATTAATTAACTCTTATTAAATAAATTATTCCTATTTAAAGCTAAATACTTACCTGTAAAATAAATCCTAATATAGCTACAATATAAATTATAATTACATTGTAGCTATTTTAGGATTAATATTTATTTTACAGGCAACTTTGTAATTATTTTAACCAGGTACAATAGCTATTAAATAGTTAAGAACTATTTAATAGTTACCTAGTTAAAATAATAACAAAATTACCTGTAAAATAAATCCTAACCTAAGTTACAATTAAACCTAACACTACACTATCATTAAATTAATTAAATAAAATATCTACAATTACCTACAATTAAACCTAACACTACACTATCAATACATTAATTAAATACAATATCTACAAATAACTACAATGAAATAAACTAACTAAAGTACAAAAAATATTTACAAACATAAGAAAAATATTACAACAATTTTAAACTAATTACACCTACTCTAAGCCCCCTAATAAAATAACAAAGCCCCCCAAAATAAAAAAATGCCCTACCCTATTCTAAATTACTAAAGTTCAAAGCTCTTTTACCTTACCAGCCCTGAACAGGGCCCTTTGCGGGGCATGCCCCAAGAAGTTCAGCTCTTTTGCCTGTAAAAAAAAATATACAATACCCCCCCCCCAACATTACAACCCACCACCCACATACCCCTAATCTAACCCAAACCCCCCTTAAATAAACCTAACACTAAGCCCCTGAAGATCTTCCTACCATATCTTCACCATACCAGGTTCACCGATCGGTCCAGAAGAGCTCCTCCGATGTCCTGATCCAAGCCCAAGCGGGGGGCTGAAGATGTCCATGATCCGGTAGAAGTCTTCATCCAAGCGGGGCAGAAGAGGTCTTCCATCCGATTGAAGTCTTCATCCAAGCGGCATCTTCTATCGTCATCCATCCGGAGCGGAGCGGCAGCATCCTGAAGACCTCCAACGCGGAACATCCATCCTGGCCGACGACTGAACGACGAATGACGGTTCCTTTAAATGACGTCATCCAAGATGGCGTCCCTCGAATTCCGATTGGCTGATAGGATTCTATCAGCCAATCGGAATTAAGGTAGGAATATTCTGATTGGCTGATGGAATCAGCCAATCAGAATCAAGTTCAATCCGATTGGCTGATCCAATCAGCCAATCAGATTGAGCTCGCATTCTATTGGCTGATCGGAACAGCCAATAGAATGCGAGCTCAATCTGATTGGCTGATCGGATCAGCCAATCGGATTGAACTTGATTCTGATTGGCTGATTCCATCAGCCAATCAGAATTTTCCTACCTTAATTCCGATTGGCTGATAGAATCCTATCAGCCAATCGGAATTCGAGGGACGCCATCTTGGATGACGTCCCTTAAAGGAACCGTCATTCTTCAGTTGGACGTCGCCGGATGAAGATGGGTCCGCGGTGGAGGTCTTCAGGATGGAGCCGGTCCTCATCGGATGAAGATAGAAGATGCCGCTTGGAAGAAGATGGTTGCCGGTCCGGATCTACTCTTCTTCCCGGATAGGATGAAGACTTTGGAGCCTCTTCTGGACTTCTTCAGCCGTCGGATGATGGATGTCTAGCCCCCGCTTGGGCTTAGATGAAGATATCGGAGCCTGGAACGGACGGTCATACCTGGCATGGTGAAGACAAGGTAGGAAGATCTTCAGGGGCTTAGTGTTAGGTTTATTTTAGGGGGGTTTGGGTTAGATTAGGGGTATGTGGGTGGTGGGTTGTAATGTTGGGGGGGGGTATTGTATGTTTTTTTTTACAGGCAAAAGAGCTGAATTCTTTGGGGCATGCCCCGCAAAGGGCCCTGTTCAGGGCTGGTAAGGTAAAAGAGCTTTGAACTTTAGTAATTTAGAATAGGGTAGGGCATTTTTTATTTTGGGGGTCTTTGTTATTTTATTAGGGGGCTTAGAGTAGGTGTAATTAGTTTAAAATTGTTGTAATATTTTTCTTATGTTTGTAAATATTTTTTAATTTTTTGTAACTTAGTTCTTTTTTATTTTTTGTACTTTAGTTAGTTTATTTCATTGTAGTTATTTGTAGATATTGTATTTAATTAATTTATTGATAGTGTAGTGTTAGGTTTAATTGTAGGTATTTTATTTAATTAATTTAATGATAGTATAGTGTTAGGTTTAATTGTAACTTAGGTTAGGATTTATTTTACAGGTAATTTTGTTATTATTTTAACTAGGTAACTATTAAATAGTTCTTAACTATTTTTTTTTTTTTTTTGAAAATAATTTTTTTATTGAAGTTAAAACATATATCATTACAACAAGACCTCGCCCTAAGGCCAAAGTTACAACAATGAGATTAATACATAGTCTATCCAAAGGTGTTATTGAGAAAGCACTGTGCACATACAGCAATAGAAAATACATTTCAAGTCTGGTTATGAAGATAGACAGTATCTTAGGCGAGATAAAATAGAACTTCATTTTATATTATAATGTTAGTGTATGAACTCCACATTCTAACAATATTTTATCTAAAACCAAAATATCAGCCTGTGGAGAGTTAACATAAGTATCAGCCACTCTTGGGCTGAGATATATAGGGGGGAAGAGGATATTCAGCGGGTAAGCACCGCTATACGCATAGGGAAGGGGAGTGGGGGGGGACGGAGCCATATATAAATGTAAGTAGTATAGGATACCTGGATATATCATTCCTTAAGCTTTTATAGATTGACACATTCGGCAGTGTAACTTATGGTCTAAAACTAGTCATCTAGGCAATTACTGTCACATAGTACAATAGCAGGGTTATCTGGGCCTCAGGCCACCACATAAGCAGGAGTTGTATATATAAAGTATAATAACCAACATGTTAAAGGGCGCGAGGGCAAAGAATGCTAATCTATATGCACCCATAAATGCGTAAGAGCTTGTAAGTAAATCATGAAGCAGCCAGTAAAGCTAATAGGGTTGTAAATAATTAGGAAATTAAGCTAGGTCCAGTGGTACCCCTTACATACAAAACATTAAACTTGAGTAATAGAGTTATGAGTTAGTGTATAAACTAGCTAAATTGTCCAGCACATTGACAATTGGTATCTAAAACATACAGATGAACCTATTGCATATATAATCCATATTAGTGCGATCAGAAGGGAAGCATTTTTCAGAGCCCAGATTACATGTTAACTGTATTGTTGGGTGATAAGCTAGGGCAAAAGTATCTATTGAATACTTGGGTATATAGTATAACAGGTGAGAATACGCTTTCAACTGTGAAAAATATGGCCTTATTCATTTATGTAAATAGCATATCAAAACACTATGAATCTCTAATGTGAAGATACAACTAATATAGGCTAAGGAACCTACCTGGGTATGACATATTTAGTATTCTATATAGGCTAAGCCTGTAAGTTAACTGACGCAGTCAAATAAACAAGTGTTTAATACTGAGGTAAAGTAGTAACGCTGCAGCAATAAAATTTGCACGTAGCGAGGTAATACAAGCTGCATGAGTTAGGATTAAATTAGTGGAAATCATAGGAGTCATTGCTTTTCACTAGTTACAGTGATGTGTCCTACTATTATAAAACTACTAATTGCGTCTTATCTAATAGACATTACAAACATTAAGGACATGTAACACAGAGGATAGAACAGAACCCCTGAAAGCTTTACATGAGTGCATGGTAACTGTGGAATTGGGTGGTAGACTAGGGCACAAATATTTATTGAATACCTGGGTATATAGTATGATAGGGAAGAATAAGCTTTCCACTGTGACATGGGGAGACATATTTTCCGTATATCTAAGCATAGCATACAATTATAGAACACCTAGCTTTCTCAGACAGCATTTCAGGCACATCTAAAGGGAGAAACCATTTAGCGTGGGAGCATAAAGGGGCAGCTAGTCTAATGTTTGAAATATCAACTCTGAACCCTGCCTTAATCAAGGTACTAGCTCAGTCTGTGGTGTCAGACTGTTAGATGTGTGTGTGTGACAAGGACCCTAAGGGGAAGCCATAAGTCTCATCTGCTGCTGGTTTAACAACATAACAAACAGATTGTTATTCATGCCAGCTTAAATCTAACATGTGGAAGAAAAATGTATGAAAGATAATGCATCTGTAGGACACACTGACCTAAATAACTCAGTAACAGTATGCAAACACTTCGTTAGAAATCACATAAATTCGATATAAGTCTCTAATAAACATATAGGAGGAGGCAACTTGCAAGTATCAACAGGGTAGTGACATATTGTAATCAATGAGGGCAAAAATATTGCCAATTTGGAGCCACAAGTGTCCAACTAGGTCCCTGGATAAGAGGCAATCCCTGAACATAGTGGCAGTCACTGATCTCTCCATAATCACCCCACACCACTCCTGTGAAGTGAGTCTATACCCGTTGTGTTGACTGAACAGACTAGGGCAGAAATCAGTGGCACACCATTTCTCCGGTCAGTGAGGTGAAGAGCATCTGCCATTGTGGTCGGTAAAATCCGCCTCTCATAAGGTATTTGAGCAACTAACATGTCATAAGTGCTGGCAGGGAGGCTGTTATCGGGTGCGTTATGGATACAATCCCAGTGGACTGAAATACCAAGCGGTATGCGCTGCTGCTGAAAAGGGTTCTTTAGCCAGAGCTCGGCACCCAGTACTCTTACCGGCAAAGTTTTCAAACGTGTGGGAGACCTGTTAGGCAAGTTACGGTCCGCGCTCGTTCTCCTAATCAGTAGGTGAGGCGTCTTAAGCTTGCTTTCACTGCGAAGTTCAGCTAGGGACCATTCTGACATTGTAGGGACGTGCGCTGTACTTATAATGCTGTCGGGGAGAAACGGAGCTCCATATTCCAGCAACATGTCTCCCAAAACTGCGGCAGAAATACTCGGCTGAGGGGGAGGGTACGGCACTACCATCACGCCATCCTGAAGTAACTCGGTCTGTGCGCCCTCAGGCCGCTCACCAGGTACATTATAGTCAGTGATACCTCCCATCGTCGATCGCAGCGTGGCAGAGATATCAAGGAAGCAGCTTTCCATCTGCTGTTCTAGGTTTTTCAGCAGAGAATGAAGAAGCGCACTATCCTCCATTTTGCTAAGAGCTTTCGATTACAGCCAGAGTTATAAGTAGCGACTGTAGGCCCAGACACCTTCCTCTAGTATAAAGCGAAAAATATTCAGTTAGATGCAGAAATTTGCTTAGATACAATATCTGTTGCTGACAGGCTGACTAATAACAGCTCATTTGTATATTTAAGTCAATCTTTAATTAAGATATTAGCATTTTTCCTATGTTGAGGCCCAGGAGCTCTAGCAATGCACATCTGCTCACTCCGGACGTTGGCTCCGCCCCCCCAGTTCTTAACTATTTAATAGCTATTGTATCTGGTTAAAATAATTACAAAGTTGCCTGTAAAATAAATATTAATCCTAAAATAGCTACAATGTAATTGTTCGTTATATTGTAGCTATATTAGGGTTTATTTTACAGGTAAGTATTTAGCTTTAAATAGGAATAATTTATTTAATAAGAGTTAATTTATTTCGTTAGAATAAAATTATATTTAACTTAGGGGGGTGTTAGGGTTAGGGTTAGAATTAGCTTTAGGGGTTAATAAATTTAATAGAGTAGCGGTGCGGTCCGCTCGGCAGATTAGGGGTTAATAAGTGTAGGTAGTTGGCGGCGACGTTGTGGGGGGCAGATTAGGGGTTAATAAATATAATATAGGGGTCGGCAGTGTTATTGGCAGCAGATTAGGGGTACATAAGGATAACGTAGGTGGCAGCGCTTTGCGGTCGGCAGATTAGGGGTTAATTATTGTAGGTAGCTGGCGGCGACGTTGTGGGGGGCAGATTAGGGGTTAATAAATATAATATAGGGGTCGGCGGTGTTAGGGGCAGCAGATTAGGGGTACATAAGGATAACGTAGGTGGCGGTCGGCAGATTAGGGGTTAAAAAATTTTAATCGAGTGGCGGCGATGTGGGGGGACCTCAGTTTAGGGGTACATAGGTAGTTTATGGGTGTTAGTGTACTTTAGAGCACAGTAGTTAAGAGCTTTATGAACCGGCGTTAGCCCAAAAAGCTCTTAACTCCTGTTTTTTTTCTGCGGCTGGAGTTTTGTCGTTAGATTTCTAACGCTCACTTCAGACACGACTCTAAATACCGGAGTTAGAAAGATCCCATTGAAAAGATAGGATACGCAATTTACGTAAGGGGATCTGCGGTATGGAAAAGTCGCGGCTGAAAAGTGAGCGTTAGACCCTTTCTTGACTGACTCCAAATACCGGCGGTAGCCTAAAACCAGCGTTAGGAGCCTCTAACGCTGGTTTTCACGGCTACCGCCAAACTCTAAATCTAGGCCTTAGAGATTTCTAGGTATACTGTGTGCTGCGTTAACGTCCATTGATGAAGGATATGGGCAGCAGGTCCTTTTAAGTATATCACTAATCGTTTGCTATTGAAATCTGACTTAGCAAATGTGATGAAATTATGCAATTGTCTTCAGTAGTGTAATTGTCTCTATCAACTTGAAATATTGAATGGACAGAAGTCTCCCTGCAAAAAAAAAAAAAGCTAGCACATTCTGTCTCTCGGAAATGATTGTGGCTGCTCCTGCTTAGAACTCATTTAATGTTAGACTTTTGAGGAGAACAGAGCAAGGAGCAGTACCACTACTACATGGACAAAGTTATCATTTATATTATATACCAAACAAAAAGAGAGAACGGGGTCTACCGGTATAAGGTAAATCCCAAGGAAAGACCAGGGTTACTGCACACTCTTAGAAGGAATAACAACTATAATACACAGATATTATACTTAATGCGATTTATTTGTGCACAATTAATAAATAAATAAATTAAATTAACCAACATTAATTCATAAATAAAACATATATAACAACACATACAAAAGACAACAACACTGGGCCCCACATACGCCACCTATGATATAAAAGCCGGCAGTTAATGAGTACAGATACTAATAAAGTGCTAGCATGCAAAAGCCTGAAAAAAGATCATTCAGCATGAGTGCTGACCAATGTAGTCATTATTTAGATGTTTACTAAATGCTGAATGCAATCCTATGGCAAAAATAAATGATCGCTGAATAGAGGCAGTTAATAGCAGTTAGTAATGCAGCATATCGTTAGTCAGCCAATAGTAGCATATTTCATAAGCAGCCATATACAGTTCCATAGCAGAGATGAAAATAATGTGCAAAGCAGCAGTTTGTTGTACACAGTTCATTAGCCAGCAAACAGCGTGTTAATACTGAAATACGGAATGTTTAGTAAAGTGACTAATGCAGACAAAAAGTATTAGCAAGTTATTATCAGCTGTATAAAGTGTCCTTCCTGTTCGTGTTAACGCCCTGTGTGGCGTATCCACATGAGTACTTAATGCCTGTCAGTGAGGTACACTAAAAGGAGGATCCATCCGTAGATCAGCAATGATTGACAGACTCAGTGAGTCCAGCTGTTACCTCTCCTCAACCGACCGAATGTACCAGTCTGATTGCGGTGTCTTCCGACTCACTTCTCCTCCACACAGGGATACGTTAACGGCACGGCTTAGGCTGGGGGAGTCCCAATGTTGTGGTGCTGCATTTAACATTCACCAGTCTATGTTAGACTTTTGAGGAGAACAGAGCAAGGAGCAGTACCACTACTACATGGACAAAGTTATCATTTATATTAGCTCTTCCCAGCTCTGCTTGGGTGAGATAGTCAAAAGAATAAAGCAAATTAGATAATAGAAGTCAATTGGAAAGTTGTTTAAAATTGCATGCTCTTTCTGAATCATAAAACAAATGTGGGTTTTTATGTCCCTTTAAAGTCTTACCTTAGATTAAGCTGGAAATAGCCTCCTGCACCCCCTTCTATATCATTCAGCAGAAATGGTAAAAAAAAGTTATTTAAAAATGAATATTGGTTCTGGTCACTTTGAAATGGCTGCAAAGCTCGGCCCACTGATGACATCACAATTTGGGCTGCACATGGAGTCCAAGCACAAAAGGCTCACTAGTTGGATTCAATAGACTGTCAATGATATTTAGCAGAGTGCCTGGATGCAGCCCAGATCGTGATGTAATCAGTGGGCAGAGCTTGGCAGCAATTTCAAAAGTGGTCAGAAACAATATTTATCTTAAAATGACTTTTTTACTGTTCCTGTTGCATGAAATAGAAGGGGTGCAGGAGGCTATTTGCATCTTAATCGCAAGTAAGACTTTAAGATGACTAATGTGTAGACTTTCCCTTTAAATCATTATAGTGGCCAAAAGAAGATTTACAATTTCAGTATCACATGGTGTGGTATATTTTACATGTGGCTATTCTGAGGATTATTTAAATAACTGTGTTACTGAACCACTTTAATATTATAGTGGTAACTTGTTTATCTGTTGAGACTGAAGGGGTTCACTGGCAAATGCTACTGATTTCTTAAATCTTTGTAAAGCTTTTTAATTATTGCATCCGGTTTGTAATTACTTGGTCAGGATTTGGTAATCAGGATAATCATATTGTGCTTATGACATATATTGTTAGATAATTGGATTTAAATAAATATAATTTAAACGATTCTTGGTTTGTCTGTATTTTATTAATGTGTTATTAAATGTATATTTTATTATACTTGAGTCCTTGTAATTGCACAATCACTTATCTGTGTTTATAGCACCACCTACCAAGTAGAATTTAGGAACTAGTTTTATAGGCTTAATTTCTAATGTGAATTTATTAATAATATTTTATTATTAATTATTAAACTAATAACCCCTAACATTTATTTATTTATCATAAAAAAGGGTTAATACGTTTAAATAGAGCTCTTTCATGAGTTTTTTTATGTAAACTACAATAAGCGAGAGGTACAGAAACAAGGCTCTTTATATCACCACTCTGTAGACATCACTGCTTGAGGTCTTTTTTCAGAACATACAGTTTCAGTGTGTAGAATATTAAAAGCATAAGAAACTATCACAGCATGGTGTTGTGCACAGACATATCTCCCAAGTGTGTCATAAGTGTTTAAAGTCATACACAACCTATAGTGCTAAGCATTTTTACAAGTTTCATAATAATGGCCAGGGTGGTAATTTGTCTCTAATAAGATTGCCTGCATGCTTTTCTATGCCTGCTTGTGATGTTTCTCACATTATTGTACATCTGTAGCTGAAACAATATACAATCCATTGCATGCCTTTTTGGCAGCCAATACATTAATAATATTACTACCAATAGTCTTAAAGGGACAGTTTACCTTAAAATGATCTCCCCTTTCATTTGTTCCCAAGGATCCATTTTACCTGCTGGAATGTATTGAGTTGTTTACAAATGTCTCATTTACCTTTATATCGGCATTTGATAATGTTTCTATACTTAGGTATAGGCTATAGAAAAACTGTTTAAACATATCCAGCAGGAAAAAATTGCACTCCCAGCGAGAGGTAGGTGAGATAACCAATAAAGGGCTAGATTACAAGTGGCGCATTACTGTTAGCACGCACAACATTGAAATATTGTGTCCACCCTAATTTGCGCTCATATTGAAAGTTGCAAGTAAACGCAACGGCATGAAGCGAAAACTAAATTTGATCAGCTTAGCGTAACTAAAGCCCTTGCATAAAGGGTTAGGGTAAAAAAAGTTGCACCAAACACTGCAAAAATACATTAAAATGTAACATTTTATATTAAAGACTATCTAATAATTTGCATAAATAAAAAGAGTGAAGCGCTAAACCTGGGAACGAACAATAGCATAATAGCTTGTTCTATGGCTAGTTACCACCCAAGAAGCAGCCTCTTTTTGCTCAACATGTGCCTTTCACAGAGAAGAACTTTTCTGTAGCATATCAGTCTGATCCTGACTTAAAGGGATATGAAACCCAAAAGTTTTCTTTCATGATTCAGATAGAGAATATATTTTTAAACAACTTTCCAATTTACTTCTATTATTTAATGTGCTTTCTTCTCTTGTTATTCTTTGCTGAAAAGTTTATCTAGGTAAGCTCAGGAGCAGCAAAGAACCTAGGTTCTAACTGCTGATTGGTGGATGCATAAATATACCAATTGTCATTGACTCACCCATATGATCAGTTAGAAACCAGCAGTGCATTGCTGCTCCTTCAACAAATAATACCAAGAGAATTAAACAAATTTGATAATAGAAGTAAATTAGAAAGTTGTTTAAAATTGTATTCTCTATTTGAATCATGAAATAATTTTTTTGGGGTTTCATGTCCCTTTAACAGTGCAGTCCAGCCCCGAAATACCAGGTAATCCCTCTCTGAACGAGAGAAACGTCAAAACCCCAGACGTATGTTTCAGCCTAGTGTGGGCCTCATCACTGCAGCCATATCCCTCTAGGCTCTAGATTACAAGTGACACATTAGAGTTAGCACGCACAACATTGAAATATTGCGCCCACCCTAATTTGTGCTCATATTGCAAGTTGAAAGTAAACGCGACGGCATGAAGCGAAAACTAAATTTGATCAGATTAGCGCAACTAAAGTCCTTGCATAAAGGGTTAGGGTAAAATTAAAAGTTGCACCAAACACTGCATAAATACATTAAAGTGTAACATTTTATTTTAAACACTATCTACTAATTATTATTCATATAAATATAAAAAAATTATAAGAATTTAAAGGTATATGGTATATTGCAAGGTGTTTAAATGTAAAGGGATTTATATATATATATATATATATATATATATATATATATATATATATATATATATATTCCATACATCAAGTGTGACAGCAACACAACACCACAGCATTTTGTCAAAGGTGAAAAATTATTTTATTAGGATACAAAACCATATAAGCGACGTTTCGGACATACATGGTACTTAATCATGCATAGTTAAAAACAGCTGAACACACACTTTAAAAAGGGTATCCGGACCAATCAGATTACATTTTACATTTTAGATTAGATTAACCCATACCTATCCAGGTTTTAGAGAAAATAGTGACCTCTAGTGGTACCAGAAAAAAATTAACCTACCGGATCTACAAAATCTATAAAAACAAATACAAATAATAATCCCTATTCAGACCATAAGGGTGTAGTGTATTTAAATGTTTAATCCACTAAACCTCCTTTTGTTTCAATCTGAGTTCCCTATTGCCCCATCTTCTATGTTGGGGGATGTGATCCATTACCTTGAAACAGAGCTGACTGACAGTGTGTTCCATTTGTGTGTAGTGTGCTGAAACTGGTAAGGACATATATTTATATTTAATTGAGGCTTTATGTTGGCTTTATGTCAGCTTGGGTGGTCTTGCCAATATAACACAGCCCACATGGACATTTAAGGAGGTAGATAAAATAATCCGTTTGGCAAAGAAATATCTTTGTTTTTATCGCATCTTGATAATTATTTTCTAGGCAGTTTGTCATAGCTTAATGTCTAATTCTCTAGAACGGCTTATATATAAACAAATATACAATACAATTCATCTTTTTCTTAGAATACACTTGATGGCAATTTGTATTAACACTGTATTATTAATATATGTATATAGATAATACTTTTGATTAAAAACTCCAAAGTTCCTAAAGATCCATGGTCTTTATTCTTACATCTTCAACTCAATAAATAATTTCTAAATGAAAAATTTTTTCTGAAATTTAAATAGTTACAATTTGTTAAAGGGCCACTATAAGTAAATATTTTCTATGCCTGTTACTAACTAACTACCCCAAATACGCTTTTTATCAATAGCATTTCATTAACATATCTCTACCGTATATCAGAAATCTTGTCTGAAAATTTAATTGTTTTCCAAACCCACTCCGTGGGTATCCTTTGCTCTGTACCAATCCGTTTACAATACCTAGGTTTCAAAATGGCGCTTTAAACACAAAGTTATTGGTTTAAGTATTTTGAACATGCAGTGCTGAAAATAGTGGGCAGGATAACGTGACATCATCGGCAAATAAAAGATATAACTTTTAGAACGTTATGAAACTTCGTTTTGGAGAAAATATAGGTCAGTAGGTTTTAATTAATGTTTATTAACTTTAATATGTTAGTTGTTTAGCTTAAAAATTATAACAGAAAGTAATCCTTTAAGTTTAGTATAGTAAAAAGGGCAATATAGTTATGATCATTTGAGAAGTATTTCTGAAATGAAAATTACAATTAAGATGTGGTAGAAAAAAGGGAGGCTGTGTGTTATATAAAAGGTGAAAAACCTATTCTTATTTGGAATACATTTCTTTAATGAGGATTAGGATGTTGTAGAAAAGGAAGGCGTTATGTTATAAAAAAGGTGAAATATCAATTTCTGAATTAAGCCCTCCTGGTTGGAAGGTGTCCATTTGATAAATAATTTCTGCCTCTGCTTTTAGTAACTTATTTTCCCAGTTTCCCCTCGCCACTCCAGATGAATTTTTTTAATTCCCCAGTATTGGAAGTCTTTAAGGTTGTTATTATGTACTTCTCTAAAATGGCGATAAATATATGGGTCAAGGTTGCCCCTATCTATACAGGATAGATGCTCCCTTATTCTTTCCCGGAGTGTTCTGGTTGTCTCTCCTATGTGAAATTTTTTGCACGAGCATTGAATGGCATAAATGACGCCCTTGTCTTGGCTTATAATTGTATCTTTAATCTTGAATGTAAAATTACCTATTTCTGATTTTATACTTTTTCGTTTGCTACTGTATTTACAAGCTCTGCAACTAAAACAGGGGAAGAATCCATTCAGAGGATTTCCATCTAAGCTAAGTTGAGTCTCTTTACTTTTTAATTTTTTTAGATGACTGGGAGCTAGCCAGGGCCAGTGCAAGGATTTTTGGCCACACAGGCGAGGATGCATTTTGCCGCCCCCCCCCCCCCCCCCGATTACATACCATCCTATTGCTAGTTAAAGGGATATTGAATCCAAGTTTTTTAGAGCATGACATTTTAAGCAACTTTAAAAGTAAATCCTGTTATTATTTTTTCTTCATTCTCCTGGTATCTGTATTTAAAAAGCTGGAATGAAAGCTAAGGAGCTGGCCCGTTTTTGTTTCAGCACCTGGGTAGCGCTTGCTTATTACATAGAGTGTGTATATATATATATACAGGGAGTGCAGAATTATTAGGCAAGTTGTATTTTTGAGGATTAATTTTATTATTGAACAACAAACATGTTCTCAATGAACCCAAAAAACTCATTAATGTCAAAGCTGAATAGTTTTGGAAGTAGTTTTTAGTTTGTATTTAGTTATAGCTATTTTAGGGGGATATCTGTGTGTGCAGGTGACTATTACTGTGCATAATTATTAGGCAACTTAACAAAAAACAAATATATACCCATTTCAATTATTTATTTTTACCAGTGAAACCAATATAACATCTCAGCATTCACAAATATACATTTCTGACATTCAAAAACAAAACAAAAACAAATCAGTGACCAATATAGCCACCTTTCTTTGCAAGGACACTCAAAAGCCTGCCATCCATGGATTCTGTCAGTGTTTTGATCTGTTCACCATCAACATTGCGTGCAGCAGCAACCAAAGCCTCCCAGACACTGTTCAGAGAGGTGTACTGTTTTCCCTCCTTGTAAATCTCACATTTGATGATGGACCACAGGTTCTCAATGGGGTTCAGATCAGGTGAACAAGGAGGCCATGTCATTAGATTTTCTTCTTTTATACCCTTTCTTGCCAGCCACGCTGTGGAGTACTTGGATGCGTGTGATGGAGCATTGTCCTGCATGAAAATCATGTTTTTCTTGAAGGATGCAGACTTCTTCCTGTACCACTGCTTGAAGAAGGTGTCTTCCAGAAACTGGCAGTAGGACTGGGAGTTGAGCTTGACTCAACCCGAAAAGGCCCCACAAGCTCATCTTTGATGATACCAGCCCAAACCAGTACTCCACCTCCAACTTGCTGGCGTCTGAGTCGGACTGGAGCTCTCTGCCCTTTACCAATCCAGCCACGGGCCCATCCATCTGGCCCATCAAGACTCACTCTCATTTCATCAGTCCATAAAACCTTAGAAAAATCAGTCTTGAGATATTTCTTGGCCCAGTCTTGACGTTTCAGCTTGTGTGTCTTGTTCAGTGGTGGTCGTCTTTCAGCCTTTCTTACCTTGGCCATGTCTCTGAGTGTTGCACACCTTGTGCTTTTGGGCACTCCAGTGATGTTGCAGCTCTGAAATATGGCCAAACTGGTGGCAAGTGGCATCTTGGCAGCTGCACGCTTGACTTTTCTCAGTTCATGGGCAGTTATTTTGCGCCTTGGTTTTTCCACACGCTTCTTGCGACCCTGTTGACTATTTTGAATGAAACGCTTGATTGTTCGATGATCACGCTTCAGAAGCTTTGCAATTTTAAGAGTGCTGCATCCCTCTGCAAGATATCTCACTATTTTTGACTTTTCTGAGCCTGTCAAGTCCTTCTTTTGACCCATTTTGCCAAAGGAAAGGAAGTTGCCTAATAATTATGCACACCTGATATAGGGTGTTGATGTCATTAGACCACACCCCTTCTCATTACAGAGATGCACATCACCTAATATGCTTAATTGGTAGTAGGCTTTCGAGCCTATACAGCTTGGAGTAAGACAACATGCATAAAGAGGATGATGTGGTCAAAATACTCATTTGCCTAATAATTCTGCACTCCCTGTATATATATACACATACATACACACATATATATATATATATATATATACACACACACACACAGTGTGTGTGTGTGTGTGTGTGTGTATGTGTGTGTGTGTGTGCATATATATATTTTGTAGCACTAGGGAAGTAGAAAAATTTTACATTGAAAAAGTTAATGTCCCAACAAAAGAAGGAAAGTTATGGATTACTGTTGTGGGTATAAATTCTCAGCCACACATATTTACACACACATTTACACACTTACACAGACACACATTTACACAAACACACACATTTACACACTTACAGACACACATTTACACAAACACACACATTTACACACTTACACAGACACACAAACACACACATTTACACAGATTTACACAAACACACATATTTACACAGATTTACACAAACACACATATTTACACACATACACAGACACACAAACACACATTTTGACATTTACTGTATTTACACACACATTTAGACACTTACACAGACACACATTTACACACTTACACAGACACACACACACATATTTACACAGATTTACACAAACACACATATACACACTTACACAGACACACACATATTTACACAAACACACATATACACACTTACACAGACACACATATTTATACACTTACACAGACACACATTTACACAAACACACATATTTACACACATACACAGACACACAAACACACACACATTTTAACATTTACTGTATTTACACACACATTTAGACACACACACATACACACACACAAATGCACATTAATAAACACATTTAGATAAGGGCACCTAGGCACTAGGACCATGTTACTTTAGATTGTTATGGTACAGCTTACTTTCTGCAGCCAGGCTGCAAGCAATCATGTTCAGATGCCGTAGTTTAAACAGACAGGTCCCTGATTGACGATCTGTGTCTGGACTGAACAGACCTGCTTCAGTGATCACAGACTTTGAACGCAGCTTTAAAATTCATGTGTCCAGCAGCATGCAGCAACTGCTCTCTGTGTTTCAACTTGAAACACTAAAAGCAGTTGCTGCGTGCTGGACTGGACACATGAGTTTTAAAGCTGACTGCGTTTCAGTTTTTTTTTTTTGTTTGCAGTGTAGCTCAGCTGCTATTCTGTTTCTGTGCTATTGCTAACAGCGTGCACTGTTGTCACATAACCAAATGTTAGCATGTGTTCAATTTTTAAATTAAATGTTGCCGTATTTGCAGCAACTTACCAAGCCCTATTGAGTCCTATAATGTATATGTTCTTCTACATCAGCATAACTTCCCCTGCTCGCTCCCTTCATGCTGAACATCACTGCAGCAGCTCCACCCCCTCCTCCTTTCACTACAGAAGCGGAGTGCTGTGCTAATACTACTGCCGCCCGTGCTAATACATACATATCGGTTTGTCTGAAATTCAAATGTTTCCCGCGCGCACAGGCTGCATCTGTTCAGTGTGCGCGGGAAACATTTGAATTTCAGACAAACCAATATGTATGTATTAGCACGGACGGCAGTAGTATTAGCACGGCACTCCACTTTCCCAATTCGCCCAAAGAATATTCAAGGTTGTCTGGACTGGGGGCGGACCGCAAATGTAAAAAAATTTTTTAAAAAAATGTTGCTGCTGAAAAAAAATAAATGTTGCTGCTGCTTGTCACCGGCAGTTTGCGCCCCCATACTGTGGCGCCCTAAGGCCGTTGCCTAACTTGCCTATATGCAAGCGCCGGCCCTGGAGCTAGCAGGCTTTTTAAATTTTTTGCTTTTCGATATATATTATTTTTGGATTTTCTGCTATTTTACCCCCTATAATGGGATCACTTTGCACTAGATGCCAGTGTTTTTTTTAGAATTTTTTGGATACTTCTATTGTCATGGTTAAATTATGTAATGGAAGGTACATTGATTATGTCTGGATTTTCTTTCTGCTGCTTTTCTTTAGATTTATATTTAAGAAGGCTATCTCTTTCCTTTTTATCTACCTCTTGTTTCTCTTGGTTGATTACCTCTGGATTGTATTCCCTTTCTAGGAATTTTTGTTCCAAAATGTTTATTTGGTCTTGATAATCAATCATTCTTGAACAGTTCCTTTTAATTCTCAAGTATTTTTCCTTAGGGACATTGTCTTTCCACCTCTTCGGGTGGCAACTGTTGTAGTGTATTAAGTTGTTTGCATCCACCTTTTTGAAGTGGGTTTTTGTTGTAATTTGATTCTCTATAACTTTACAAGACAAAGACTCAAAAATGATTTATAATACACACATCTATATGTCTAACAAGTGCGCTGTTTAGCGTTTACAAATAGAAAACTTGGATATATCTTATGACTCAAGTGCCATATCACCTGTTAGTGATGTAGATTCCGGACTTTTAAAGTGTTAATATGTTTATTTTTTTATTGCATGTTTTTTTGATGCTTCTGAGTTTTCACATACGTATTTTGATGCACGCTATTTTTTTCATGCATGTACATATTTTGGATGCATGTTAATGCACGACGGTCTTCGGGTTTGCGTGTATCGGTGTGTTACTGTGCATATTTTTTGGCTCCCTTTTCTGTTATATATGATGTAAGGTTGACACTCGCCTCCCTTTACATGTGTGCTGTCTAGATGCAAGATGTACTTGTCTTGTATTAGTGATTTTTAAATTGTAATTTTTTATGAGTTTTTTTCATAAGGGTTAAGCGTCTCCCTTTTTTCAAGAGCTTCGTTAATGGGGATATTATCATTTAATGTTTTCTGCATTTAATGTTAATATTTCGTTTTTTGCCGTTATGGAGCCTTGTAATTCTGTCCCCAAATCTGCCTTTGATGCTGGGTCATTTAAACATTTTACTTCCACTTCGGCAGATCAGGTAGGGAATCTAAGGCCAGGTGTGTTTGTCCTTGTGCTGTCTCTACTGCGCATGACAGCTTCGGACAAACACACTTGGCCTTTTATAGTATAGGATATGCTAAGGTATTTCCTTTGTCAATCATATGCAATAAATATTTTAATGCATTCTGAACATTGCTACTACTGTTTTTGGTTCAAAGAGTATTATTGCTCCTTTTGAACAACAGTGCTAAAAACAAATGATGGTAGCCATGCCCCTTTCAACTAAGCTTTTAAGGTAAGTTCAGAATTTACTTTCTTTTAGTTCTTAGTCTGTGAATGTTATAGTTATGAGGCTGCTGCGTCCTCAGGGGTGGTGGTTTCTCTTTGTTAATCAAGGGTCTTTCTCTGATCTTCATACTAACATCCTTTTATTTCATTATATGTTAAGCATATTCATTATCTTTTTAAGGGAATTGTTGCTTTCTTACTTACTTTAGAGGGTACATGATCCTACAGTAGATTGGGATATAACAGTTAAATGTTATATACTGTTTGATCCCTTGGTGTGTTTCTTGTCCCTGTTGCAGTTTCTGAGATTATGTCCAGAAATTGGACTAAGTCAGGTATTCCTTTTATTTCTTCTCAATGCTTCTATTATGGAGCTTTTGGAAGCCAGTTAGAAGATGGCTGGGGCTATTTTTACTCTGTCTTTATGTTCTAGCATTCAAATGGAAGATAGTTCTTCCATTATAGTCCTTTTAATTAGGAAGTTTATTCCCTTCCTTAAAAGAGCTTATTTACAAGTAAGTTATATATAGTGGTATCTATTTCTGATGTGGCTGTTGCTTGATCTTTGTCTTTCTGGGCAGTTTTCTTTTGATTCTGCCAGTGAGAATTATTTACCTCGTATTCTGTTTAAATGTGTAAAAGCTTTCTTTTGTTGTCAATAATTAATGCTAGAGTATGTCTTTATCAGATCTTTCTAAAAGCGCATTATAATCTTGTCTGCTGTCATGATTTCTAATTACAGACTTTTATCACGTTTTTTACAGAGAAAGATTTTATTTGTTTCTAGTTTGAATTTCTATTATTTCTTTGGATTTGGTGACTGGGTTTAAGGAGCTTTTCTTCCTCAGGATTAGTAATCAAAGGGTATATTTTAAGATAAGATTTGTGTTTTGTCCCTTTCATCAGTACAGGGCCCATAAATCTTTTTTCCGCCTAGTATCAGAGTTCTTCTGGTTCCATCTAGAAATAATAGATTAGTATTTGCTAAATGTTTCAGTGCCTTTTACTCTGCTTGCTTGGTTGCAAAGCGAAAACCAGGCCATTTTTTTTCTCTCTGGGGAATCCTGACAGGGTCATTGCCCATTATTTGAATTGGAACAGGCTTAAGCAGTTTAAGATCTTATCCCACATCCTAGTTTGCATGTAGGTGCAGTCCTTGATCGAGAATCTTTGGTAGGGGGTAGGTTACTCTTTTTTCCCATGCATATTGGTTTTAATCTCTTCAGGATCCTTGAATTCTTATTATAGTCTCAAGGATATCAAATAGATTTCAAATCAAGGCCTCCCAAGGAAGGTTTTCTTTTTTCTGTTCTATGTTCCTAGGAACTCTGTAGGCTCAGGTAGATAGGAGCTTCATCCTATTCATTGTTCCATAAGTAGGAAGAAACCTTCAGATCATTTCTGATTTAGAAACTTTGAGCAAGTTTCTTAATTCCTACTTTCGAAATGTAGATTTTTCCGTTTGTCCTCAATGGATTTTTAAGGATGCTTACCTTTATGTTCTTATTTCTAGGAACATCATTGGTTTCTGAGATTTGCTTTTTTGGACAAGCTTTTTCAGTGTGTCGCTCTTTCTTTTGGTCTGGCTACAGCTCTCAGAATATTCTCTAAGGTTTTGGATACCGTCTTATCTGTAATCAGTTTTCCGGGTTCCATGTTTTTTATTCAGCAGTATTTCTCTCCTGCAGGCTGTTGTTGTTTCTTCAAAAAAATTATTTTTCCAAACAGTTAACTGTTTCCCCAGATAAAGGTTGCTTTTCTAGGTGTTTTATAGATTCAGTTTCTATGAGTCTTTCTTTGGCAGAGCAAAGACAGTTGAAGCTAGGATTTGCTTGTTAGAACTTCCAGTCTCTGTTTTCTTTAGTTACTCTTTTGCTGGAGATGTCAGCTCTCATGTTTTTGGCCTTGGTTGCTATTTTGTTTGTTCGCTTCCATATGAGCCTTCTTCAGCTTTGTATCTTTTTCCAGTGATACAGGGACATTTCTCACTTGTCTCTGAGGACTCATTTACATTGCAGAACAAGTATATTTCTGTCTTGGTAGATGAGCTATTAGATCTTTATGCAGGGAGCTTCTTTTGCCTGTAACCTCAACAGATACAAGGTTTTTCAGAATGTAGCTGCTGTCTGGGGTTCTCAGAAGGCATAAGGAGTTTCCTCAGGAGGTGAATTTACCTGTTGAATGCATTATGTGATCCAATGACAAGAGGCATTCTCATAGCCAGCAAACACCAGCCAGTTCCCAGCAGTGCATTACTGCTTCTGAGACTACCTTAGTACACTTTTCAACAAAGGATACCAAGAGAACAAAGTGGATTTCAAGATAGGAGTAAATTGAAATGTTACTTGAACTAGCTGTAAAAGTGTTTTCCCACTGTTTAATTGCAGTATATTGCACCTTAACTGCTTACAATCGGCTAGATTTAGAGTTTGGCGTTAGCCGTCAAAACCAGCGTTAGAGGCTCCTAACGCTGGTTTTGGGCTACCGCTGGTATTTAGAGTCAGTCAGGAAAGGGTCTAATGCTCACTTTGCAGCCGCGACTTTTCCATACCGCAGATCCCCCTACGCCATTTGCGTATCCTATCTTTTCAATGGGATCTTTCTAACGCCGGTATTTAGAGTCTTGGCTGAAGTGAGCGTTAGAAATCTAACGACAAAACTCCAGCCGCAGAAAAAAGTCAGTAGTTAAGAGCTTTCTGGGCTAACGCCGGTTCATAAAGCTCTTAACTACTGTGCTCTAAAGTACACTAACACCCATAAACTACCTATGTACCCTTAAACCGAGGTCCGCCCACATCGCCGCCACTCGATTAAAATTTTTTAACCCCTAATCTGCCGACCGCACACCGCCGCCACCTACGTTATCCCTATGTACCCCTAATCTGCTGCCCCTAATACCGCCGACCCCTATATTATATTTATTAACCCCTAATCTGCCGCCCCCGCTATCGCTGACCCCTGCATATTATTATTAACCCCTAATCTGCCACTCCGTACACCTCCGCAACCTACGTTATCCCTATGTACCCCTAATCTGCTGCCCCTAACGCCGCCGACCCCTATATTATATTTATTAACCCCTAATCTGCCGCCCCCGCTATCGCTGACCCCTGCATATTATTATTAACCCCTAATCTGCCGCTCCGTACACCACCGCAACCTACGTTATCCCTATGTACCCCTAATCTGCTGCCCCTAACACCGCCAACCCCTATATTATATTTATTAACCCCTAATCTGCCGCCCCCAACGTCGCCTCCACCTACCTACAATAATTAACCCCTAATCTGCCGACCGGATCTCATATATATAAATGTATCAACCCCTAAAGCTAAGTCTAACCCTAACACTAACACCCCCTAAGTTAAATATAATTTAAATCTAACGAAATAAATTAACTCTTATTAAATAAATTATTCCTATTTAAATCTAAATACTTACCTGTAAAATAAACCCTAATATAGCTACAATATAAATTATAATTATATTGTAGCTATTTTAGGATTAATATTTATTTTACAGGCAACTTTGTAATTATATTAACTAGGTACAATAGCTATTAAATAGTTAATAACTATTTAATAGCTACCTAGTTAAAATAATTGCAAAATTACCTGTAAAATAAATCCTAGCCTAAGTTACAATTAAACCTAACACTACACTATCAATAAATTAATTAAATACAATACCTACAATTAAATACAATTAAATAAACTAACTAAAGTACAAAAAATAAAAAAGAACTGTTACAAAAAATAAAAAAATATTTACAAACATTAGAAAAATATTACAACAATTTTAAACTAATTACACCTACTCTAAGACCCCTAATAAAATAGCAAAGCCCCCCAAAATAAAAAAATGCCCTACCCTATTCTAAAATACAAATTGAAAAGCTCTTTTACCTTACCAGCCCTTAAAAGGGCCATTTGCGGGGCATGCCCCAAAGAATTCAGCTCTTTTGCCTGGATAAAAAACATACAATACCCCCCCCAACATTACAACCCACCACCCACATACCCCTAATCTAACCCAAACCCCCCTTAAATAAACCTAACATTAAGCCCCTGAAGATCTTCCTACCTTATCTTCACCACACCGGGTATCAGCGATCCGTCCAGGCTCCGATGTCTTGATCCAAGCCCAAGCGGGGGGCTGAAGACATCCATCCTCCGGCTGAAGTCTTGATCCAAGCGGGCAGAAGAGGACATCCGGACCGGCAAACATCTTCATCCAAGCCACATCTTCTATGTTCTTCCATCCGATGACGACCGGCTGATCTTCAAGACCTCCACCGCGGATCCATCCTCTTCTTCCGACGACTAGACGACGAATGAAGGTTCCTTTAAGGGACGTCATCCAAGATGGCGTCCCTCAAATTCCGATTGGCTGATAGGATTCTATCAGCCAATCGGAATTAAGGTAGGAAAATTCTGATTGGCTGATGGAATCAGCCAATCAGATTCAAGTTCAATCCGATTGGCTGATCCAATCAGCCAATCAGATTGAGATTGCATTCTATTGGCTGTTCCGATCAGCCAATAGAATGCAAGCTCAATCTGATTGGCTGATCGGATCAGCCAATCGGATTGAACTTTAATCTGATTGGCTGATTCCATCAGCCAATCAGAATTTTCCTACCTTAATCAGCCAATCGGAATTCGAGGGACGCCATCTTGGATGACGTCCCTTAAAGGAACCTTCATTCGTCGTCTAGTCGTCGGAAGAAGAGGATGGATCCGCGGTGGAGGTCTTGAAGATCAGCCGGTCGTCATCGGATGGAAGAACATAGAAGATGCGGCTTGGATGAAGATGTTTGCCGGTCCGGATGTCCTCTTCTGCCCGCTTGGATCAAGACTTCAGCCGGAGGATGGATGTCTTCAGCCCCCCGCTTGGGCTTGGATCAAGACATCGGAGGCTCTTCTGGATCGATCGGTGAACCCGGCGTGGTGAAGACAAGGTAGGGAGATCTTCAGGGGCTTAGTGTTAGGTTTATTTAAGGGGGGTTTGGGTTAGATTAGGGGTATGTGGGTGGTGGGTTGTAATGTTGGGGGGGGTATTGTATGTTTTTTTTTACAGGCAAAAGAGCTGAATTCTTTGGGGCATGCCCCGCAAAGGGCCCTTTTCAGGGCTGGTAAGGTAAAAGAGCTTTTCTATTTTAATTTTAGAATAGGGCAGGGCATTTTTTTATTTTGGGGGTCTTTGTTATTTTATTAGGGGGCTTAGAGTAGGTGTAATTAGTTTAAAATTGTTGTAATGTTTTTCTAATGTTTGTAAATATTTTTTTATTTTTTTGTAACTTTATTGATAGTGTAGTGTTAGGTTTAATTGTAGGTAATTGTAGGTAGTTTATTTAATTAATTTATTGATAGTGTAGTGTTAGGTTTAATTGTAACTTAGGTTAGGATTTATTTTACAGGTAATTTTGTAATTATTTTAACTAGGTAGCTATTAAATAGTTATTAACTATTTAATAGCTATTGTACCTGGTTAAAATAATTACAAAGTTGCCTGTAAAATAAATATTAATCCTAAAATAGCTACAATATAATTATAATTTATATTGTAGCTATATTAGGGTTTATTTTACAGGTAAGTATTTAGCTTTAAGTAGCAATAATTTATTTAATAAGAGTTAATTTATTTTGTTAGATTTAAATTATATTTAACTTAGGGGGGTGTTAGTGTTAGGGTTAGACTTAGCTTTAGGGGTTAATACATTTATTAGAGTAGCGGTGAGATCCGGTCTGCAGATTAGGGGTTAATTATTTAGGTAGGTGGAGGCGACGTTGGGGGCGGCAGATTAGGGGTTAATAAATATAATATAGGGGTCGGCGGTGTTAGGGGCAGCAGATTAGGGGTACATAGGTATAATGTAGGTTGCAGCGGTGTACGGAGCGGCAGATTAGGGGCTAATAATAATATGCAGGGGTCAGCGATAGCGGGGGCGGCAGATTAGGGGTTAATAAATATAATATAGGGGTCGGCGGTGTTAGGGGCAGCAGATTAGGGGTACATAGGGATAATGTAGGTTGCGGCGGTGTACGGAGCGGCAGATTAGGGGTTAATAGTATAATGCAGGTGTCAGCGATAGCGGGGTCGGCAGATTAGGGGTTAATAAGTGTAAGGTTAGGGGTGTTTAGACTCGGGGTTCATGTTAGGGTGTTAGGTGCAGACTTAGGAAGTGTTTTCCCATAAGAAACAATGGGGCTGCGTTAGGAGCTTAACGCTGCTTTTTTGCAGGTGTTAGGTTTTTTTTCAGCTCAAACTGCCCCATTGTTTTCTATGGGGGAATCATGCACGAGCACGTTTTTGAAGCTGGCCGCGTCCGTAAGCAACGCTGGTATCGAGAGTTGCAGTGACGGTAAATATGCTCTACGCTCCCTTTTTTGGAGCCTAACGCAACCATTCTGTGAACTCTAAATACCAGCGGTATTTAAAAGGTGCGGGGGAAAAAAAGCACGCGTAGCTAACGCACCCCTTTGGCCGCAGAACTCTAAATCTAGCCGAATCATTTTCATTAGTTACATTATTTAAAGGGAAAGAAAGGTCAAAATTGAAATGTTCATGAATGCATTTCAGTTTTAAATATAAGCATCTGGGCAATATATTTTCATTAGCAAATCTGCTTCTAGTAAAAGTTAAGACTGTTTCAGCGGCATACGCACATCTGCTTTGTGTGACTAGAGAATTAAAGCACCATGTCTGCTTAAAGAATCGGCAGTGGTGTGCACTGCATCAGTGAAGACTTTATTTGAGTTATACAAGTCACTGCACTCTCTCTGAGAAGGTGCGCTGTTTCGGAGAGTGTCCCAGCGATAATATTTGATGTTTGATGAAGGAATTATATTGCAAAAATTATTCTTTTTAAAATTTAAATGCACCCTTAGAGATTTAAATTTGTGACCTTCCTATTCCTTTAAAAACACAAATTCTAATGTTCTAATATTAAAGTAACATGCTTTCATTTTAGCGCAGTTATGTGTGACTGCAGATCTTTTTTCCTTGGGTTCAGCTTCTTAGCTGCAATGCTCAAAGTTGCTGAGCAGGCTTTACCAATGTGTATAAAAACCTTGAAATTTTAATACAAAGGGGCATATGTATCAAGCTCCGAATGGAGCTTGATGCCCCGTGTTTCTGGCTAGCCTGCAGGCTCGCCAGAAACAGCAGTTATGAAGCAGCGGTCACAAAGCAGGCGGACAGACATCGCCGGAAATCAACCCGATCGAGTACGATCGGGTTGATTGACACCCCCCTGCTGGCGGCCTATTGGCCACGAGTCTGCAGGGGGCGGGGTTGCACGAGCAGCTCTTGTGAGCTGCTGGTGCAATGCTGAATACGGCGAGCGTATTGCTCGCCGTATTCAGCGAGGTCTGTCGGATCAGGTCCGACAGACCTTGATAAATATGGGACAAAATGTTAGTTAAGTTTAGTTACTACATATTTCCTTAATAGAATTTAGCTGATAAGAAGTGGTAAATAATGCACTTTATACTAGCATAATGGCTGCTGATAGCCTTGTCAGCTGCAGACTTCAGTGGTGTTTGGTTACTGAAAAACAACTTCAGCAAACAATATTTTGCTGTTTGTTTAAAAAGTGTTTAGACTTGGCTGATATGTTGTTCTATAGCAATACAAAGAAACACCTCTCACAGTTTGTATTACACTGAAACACTCTGCAAATACAAACACCTACATTATGAGTTTTGCGCTAAACAGGGCGCGATACTGAAGCAACAAAAGTTGTTTTATTTCACTCTCCATAGCGCTGCCATTATGAGTTACTGAAAAGCCTCCTTGTGCATGCGATATGTTTGCGTTAAGCTCCATACCGCACAAAAGCCAAGGGCTGCTTTGACGTGCTCGTGCACGCTTTCCCCCATAGACATCAATGGGGAGAGAGTGTTAGAATAAACACCTGAAGTGCGGAATGGCGATCGCTATAATGCAACCCCATTGATGTCTATGGGGGAAAGAAAGTTAAGTTTAAACCTAACACCCTAACATAAAGCCCAAGTCTAAACACCCCTAATTCGCCTCCCCCCGGCATCGCCGACACTTAACAATAAAGTTATTAACCCCTAATATGCCGCCCCCAACATCGCCAACGCTAAATAAAGTTTTTAACCCCTAATCTGCGGCCCCCGACATCGCTGCCACTAATAAAAGCTATTAACCCCTATTCCACCTCTCCCCGACATCGCTGCCACTAAATAAAGTTATTAACCCTTAAAACAGGGTTTTTTAAATTTGTAATTTAGATATTTTAGTTGGTAGTATTTTTTATTTTACTATAATAGTTATGTTATGTTAATTTATAGTTTAATGTTAGGTTTATTTTTATTTCACAGGTAAGTTTTTATTTATTTAAATAGTTATATTGTAATTTTAATTTAAAGTTAAGGGGTGTTAGGTTTAGGGGTTAATAGTTTAATTTAGTGTTTTGCGATGTGGAGGACTGGCGGTTTATTTACTGGCGGAGATTGGGAGGCCGGAGGTTTAGGGGTTAATAACTTTATTTAGTGGCGGCGATGTCGGGGAGCGGCGGAATAGGGGTTAATAGCTTTTATTAGTGGCAGCAATGTTGGGGGCAGCAGATTAGGGGTTAATTTATTATAGTGGCGGCGATGTCGGCGAGCGCCGGAATAGGGGTTAATAGATTTATTTAAAAGCTGCGATGTGGTTGGGTGGCAGATTAGGGGTTAATAGATTTATTTAAAAGCCGCAATGTGGTTGGGTGGCAGATTAGGGGTTAATAGGTAGTTTATGAGTGTTAGTGTTTATGGATCATGTTAGTATAGGCTGTAACGCAAGCATTTTAGCCTCACCGCACAACCTGTAATACCAGCGCTATGAAAATACCACACAAAAACGTTGTGTTACAGGCTAAAATGCTTGCGGTATAGCTATACCAATACGACTCCCTATAGTGCGTTACTGCTTTTACGCCATTTTTTTTGCGTTAAAAGCCGCAACGCAAAACTCGTAATCTAGGTGAAAGTTTAATTCTCCTTTCATGACAAGAAGAAGCCAGTATGCACTTTCCATTGCAGGGACATTAAAGTCTTGTTTATATTAAGCATCAGAAATGATTCACTGCCTTGCAAAAGAGCCCTTGATCGTTATCTTATGTCCTTTACTGTAGCAAATTAGAGACATGTCAAGTAATTACAATTCACTATGTAGGGAGATCTGGGTTCTGAGAGCCATGTAACACTCTCCAGTCTATGGGGCAGTGGAAAAACTTCAATATTCATACTTTAATTACAGGAAAAGCAGGCAAAATAAACTTTTTTTCTGTACTATACATAATTAAAGGGACAGTCTACTCCACAATTGTTATTGTTTAACCCCTTAATTACCACAGCACTTTTCCATTTTCTGTCCGTTTGGGACCAAGGCTTTTTTTACATTTCTGCGGTGTTTGTGTTTAGCTGTAATTTTCCTCTTACTCATTTACTGTACCCACGCATATCATATACCGTTTTTCTCGGCATTAAATGGAATTTCTAAAGATTGGATTATTTTCATCATATCTTATAATTTACTATAAAAAAATTATAAAATATGAGGAAAAATTTAAAAAAACACACTTTTTCTAACGTTAACCCCCAAAATCTGTTACACATCTACAACCACCAAAAAACAACCATGCTAAATAGTTTCTAAATTTTGTCCTGAGTTTAGAAACTTTTTGCAAGTTATAGGGCAATAAATACAAGTAGCACTTTGCTATTTCCAAACCACTTTTTTTCAAAATTAGCGCTAGTTACATTGGAACACTGATATCTTTCAGGAATCCCTGAATATCCCTTGACATGTATATCTTTTTTTTAGAAGACATCCCAAAGTATTGATCTAGGCCCATTTTGGTATATTTCATGCCACCATTTCACCACCAAATGTGATCATATAAAAAAAAAAAATTCACTTTTTTACAATATTTTTCACAAACTTTAGGTTTTTACTGAAATTATTTACAAACAACTTGTGCAATTTTGGCATAAATGGTTGTAAATGCTTCTCTGGGATCCCCTTTGTTCAGAAATAGCAGACATATATAATTTTGGAGTTGCCTTTTTGGTAATTAGAAGGCTTCTAAATGCCACTGCACAGCACACGTGTATTAGCATGTTGTAGGGAGCTTCTAGGGTTAATTTTAGCTTTAGTGTAGTGTAGTAGACAACCCCAAGTATTGATCTAAGCCCATTTTGGTATATTTCATGCCACCATTTCACCACTAAATGCAATCAAATAAAAAAAAAACGTTAAATTTTTCACAATTTTAGGTTTCTCACTGAAATTATTTTATTTACACACAGCTTGTGCAGTTATGGCACAAATGGTTGTAAATGCTTCCCTGGGATCCCCTTTGTTCAGAAATAGCAGACATATCTGGCTTTGGCGTTGCTTTTTGGTAATTAGAAGGCCGCTAATTGCCACTGTGCACGACGCGTGTATTATGCCAAGCAGTGAAGGGGTTAATTAGGGAGCTTGTAGGGTTAATTTTAGCTTTAGTGTAGAGATCAGCCTCCCACCTGACACATCAGACCCCCTGATCCCTCCCAAACAGTTCTCTTCCCTCCCCCACCCCAGAAAGTCTGCCAGTACTAAAATAAAAGGTATATATTTTTTTTTTAAGCTTATTTACATATGCTGCTGTGTAGGATCCCCTGCTTAGCCCCCAACCTCCCTGATCCCCCCCCCCAAAACAGCTCTCTAACCCTCCCCCTCTACATTATTGAGAGCCATCTTGGGTACTGGCAGCTGTCTGCCAGTACCCAGTTTACAAAAAATATATATTTTTTAATTTTTTTAATTTTTTAAACTTTTCTGTAGTGTAGCTTCCCCCTCCCCAAAGACCAACCCCCCACCCCTCCCAGATCACTTAGATTGTACATTTATAAATTTATTTCCCCCTCTCTCACAGAAATTGTTCCATAGTGTAATGGTTCCCACCCGCTCCCTCCCCGTGCACGTGCCCGCCGCCCCCGTGCACGCACGCATGCATCCCCGACTACCCCCCCCCCACCTCTACAGACAAGAAGCAATCGATGGCCGCCCACCCGTCTCCCACGTCGGCTCCCACCCACCAATTATTGCGGCCATCGATGTCCGGTACAGAAAGGGCTCTCTCTGCATCGGAGGGGTAAGAAGGGTTATTGCAGGATGCCTCGACATCACTGCAATAACCGGAAAGCGGCTGGAAGCGATCAGGATCGATTCCACCTCTTTACAAGACTGACGATGTATGCCGTACATCATCGGTCGTTAAGTGTATTTTTTTGGAGGACATACGGCGTAATGCATCAGTCCTTAAGGGGCTATAAATATAGATAATCCCTTTATTACCCATTCCCCAGTTTTGCATAACCAACACAGATATATTAATATACTTTTTACCTCTGTGATTACCTTGTATCTAAGCCTCTGCAGACTGACCCTTATTTTAGTTCTTTTGACAGACATGCACTTTAGCCAATCATTTCTCACTCCTAGGTAACTCCACATACGTGAGCACAATGTTATCTATTTGGCACAAATGAATTAATGCCCTTTAGCTGTGAAAAACTGTTAAGATATCTGATATCTGTATTTTGGTACAATACATATCTCTATCTATCTATCATCTATATATAACAAGTGGTTTCCCCAAATTCAACTGAAAATGCAACTTTTAATGATTTCTGCAGTCTTAAAATGCAACCCCTTCATGGCAAGCATCTTTAGTACTTAGTAGAGCACCTTTTGTTGTTCCTTTAGACATACCGCTTATCCATCGGTCCGAAAAGTTCCAGTTTTGTTTCGTCACTCCACAGAATAGAATCCCAAAACCTCTGTGGCTTATTTATATGATTTTGAGCATATTGGAGCCGACTTTTCTTGTGTTTTTGGGTCAATAGTGGTATAGGTCTTGAAGTTTTGGCATGGAAACCTTCTGCGTTTAGTATGCGCCTTACTGTGCAAACTGAAACCTCAGTGCCTGTTGTCACCAAGTCTTGCTGCAGGTTTTCTGCAGTCACTCAAGAGTTTTTCTCTACCTGACTTCTCAGAAATATTGTTGCAGCCGTTGATAGCTTAGTTTATCTGCCCCGTCCAGGTTGAATTTGCGAACTATGCTTCCACTGGTGTTTTTAAGAACATTCAATGCATTTGTTATCTTTTTGTATCCTGTTCCATGTTTGTGAAGGGCGATGATCTCTTCTATTAACTTTTGGACCATTCTTTTGACTTAGCCATATTTCTAACATGCAGTGAAACGTGAGATTCAACAAACCCCTAGCCAGTTCAGGTATTTCATGCGTTCTAGCTCAAGCACACCTGGTGCAACTATTGAAGCCCTTGATTAGTTGCATCAGGTGTGCTTGAGACAACACCTGTTTTGCATATTTGTGTTGTTGGAGGGATTCTATTCATAGGGATGAATAATTTTGAGACTGCAGAATTCATTAAAAGCAGCATTTTCAGTTGAATTTGATGCATTCGTCAAATAAAGGGACACAGAACTATTACATTTAATAATGCATTTGTTGTGTTGAGCTATTTAAATGGCTTTTTGATTTGCTCATTGCAAACAGCTGAAAGTCTGTATATTTTGACAATAAACCTGATTTGCAATTTGAGTTGAATAATATTATTACAACTGTATGTATATATATACAGAGACACACACACACAAACACACATATACATCTTTAGTGATGTATATATACAGTATATATGAATCTCTATGTTAAAGCCCTTTGTCTGCCTTTTTTTCCCTAACACCTAAGACCTCATATCTTTGAGCCCTTATAACATTTTTGTGCAATATTTTTTTTAATTACTTTTATTAAATGGTGTTATAATGAGTGTAACTGTACAATTAATCAGAGCTCTGAGGTCACGCTGACCTGACGTGCTTTAACTTCAATTACGCTCAAGCGATCATGTTTACTTTCAATTGTAATATAAGCAAAAACCCGACGTGCAAATAACCGCAATAAACCCCTTTTCGCTCACACACAACATTTAGCATGCCACTTGTAACCTAGCCTTTCATGGGTAATTTCATTTTAAATTAAATATCCATTTAAGTACTTATCCTATCATTCTTGGTAAAAGAAAAAAATGGAAGGAAAGAGGTCTGGACATTGGGTGGTTAAAAGTAATTTACATTCAAATAATGCAAAAAAATACTTCACACATTTTTAAAAGAAACCATAGTTTCTACACACTAGACTGAAAGTGATGCGTTAAATGTAATAGTTCTGTGTCCCTTTATTGATGATTGCATGTGCTAACTAATGCATATTTATGGATAAAAGCATGAGATATTGTATATCAAATTTGCATATATTACCCAGAGTTTCCTGGTGCCTTGGTAATGGTGTATATAGAGTACTTCTGGGGAAAGGCAAGCAGGGATACTTGCCTAGATTTGCTATCTAGGCAAGTGTAGTGTAGTAGACAACCCCAAGTATTGATCTAAGCCCATTTTGGTATATTTCATGCCACCATTTCACCACTAAATGCAATCAAATAAAAAAAAAAACGTTAAATTTTTCACAATTTTAGGTTTCTCACTGAAATTATTTTATTTACACACAGCTTGTGCAGTTATGGCACAAATGGTTGTAAATGCTTCCCTGGGATCCCCTTTGTTCAGAAATAGCAGACATATCTGGCTTTGGCGTTGCTTTTTGGTAATTAGAAGGCCGCTAATTGCCACTGTGCACGACGCGTGTATTATGCCAAGCAGTGAAGGGGTTAATTAGGGAGCTTGTAGGGTTAATTTTAGCTTTAGTGTAGAGATCAGCCTCCCACCTGACACATCAGACCCCCTGATCCCTCCCAAACAGTTCTCTTCCCTCCCCCACCCCAGAAAGTCTGCCAGTACTAAAATAAAAGGTATATATTTTTTTTTTTAAGCTTATTTACATATGCTGCTGTGTAGGATCCCCTGCTTAGCCCCCAACCTCCCTGATCCCCCCCCCCCCAAAACAGCTCTCTAACCCTCCCCCTCTACATTATTGAGAGCCATCTTGGGTACTGGCAGCTGTCTGCCAGTACCCAGTTTACAAAAAATATATATTTTTTAATTTTTTTAATTTTTTAAACTTTTCTGTAGTGTAGCTTCCCCCTCCCCAAAGACCAACCCCCCACCCCTCCCAGATCACTTAGATTGTACATTTATAAATTTATTTCCCCCTCTCTCACAGAAATTGTTCCATAGTGTAATGGTTCCCACCCGCTCCCTCCCCGTGCACGTGCCCGCCGCCCCCGTGCACGCACGCATGCGTCCCCGACTACCCCCCCCCCACCTCTACAGACAAGAAGCAATCGATGGCCGCCCACCCGTCTCCCACGTCGGCTCCCACCCACCAATTATTGCGGCCATCGATGTCCGGTACAGAAAGGGCTCTCTCTGCATCGGAGGGGTAAGAAGGGTTATTGCAGGATGCCTCGACATCACTGCAATAACCGGAAAGCGGCTGGAAGCGATCAGGATCGATTCCACCTCTTTACAAGACTGACGATGTATGCCGTACATCATCGGTCGTTAAGTGTATTTTTTTGGAGGACATACGGCGTAATGCATCAGTCCTTAAGGGGCTATAAATATAGATAATCCCTTTATTACCCATTCCCCAGTTTTGCATAACCAACACAGATATATTAATATACTTTTTACCTCTGTGATTACCTTGTATCTAAGCCTCTGCAGACTGACCCTTATTTTAGTTCTTTTGACAGACATGCACTTTAGCCAATCATTGCTCACTCCTAGGTAACTCCACATACGTGAGCACAATGTTATCTATTTGGCACAAATGAATTAATGCCCTTTAGCTGTGAAAAACTGTTAAGATATCTGATATCTGTATTTTGGTACAATACATATCTCTATCTATCTATCATCTATATATAACAAGTGGTTTCCCCAAATTCAACTGAAAATGCAACTTTTAATGATTTCTGCAGTCTTAAAATGCAACCCCTTCATGGCAAGCATCTTTAGTACTTAGTAGAGCACCTTTTGTTGTTCCTTTAGACATACCGCTTATCCATCGGTCCGAAAAGTTCCAGTTTTGTTTCGTCACTCCACAGAATAGAATCCCAAAACCTCTGTGGCTTATTTATATGATTTTGAGCATATTGGAGCCGACTTTTCTTGTGTTTTTGGGTCAATAGTGGTATAGGTCTTGAAGTTTTGGCATGGAAACCTTCTGCGTTTAGTATGCGCCTTACTGTGCAAACTGAAACCTCAGTGCCTGTTGTCACCAAGTCTTGCTGCAGGTTTTCTGCAGTCACTCAAGAGTTTTTCTCTACCTGACTTCTCAGAAATATTGTTGCAGCCGTTGATAGCTTAGTTTATCTGCCCCGTTCAGGTTGAATTTGCGAACTATGCTTCCACTGGTGTTTTTAAGAACATTCAATGCATTTGTTATCTTTTTGTATCCTGTTCCATGTTTGTGAAGGGCGATGATCTCTTCTATTAACTTTTGGACCATTCTTTTGACTTAGCCATATTTCTAACATGCAGTGAAACGTGAGATTCAACAAACCCCTAGCCAGTTCAGGTATTTCATGCGTTCTAGCTCAAGCACACCTGGTGCAACTATTGAAGCCCTTGATTAGTTGCATCAGGTGTGCTTGAGACAACACCTGTTTTGCATATTTGTGTTGTTGGAGGGATTCTATTCATAGGGATGAATAATTTTGAGACTGCAGAATTCATTAAAAGTAGCATTTTCAGTTGAATTTGATGCATTCGTCAAATAAAGGGACACAGAACTATTACATTTAATAATGCATTTGTTGTGTTGAGCTATTTAAATGGCTTTTTGATTTGCTCATTGCAAACAGCTGAAAGTCTGTATATTTTGACAATAAACCTGATTTGCAATTTGAGTTGAATAATATTATTACAACTGTATGTATATATATACAGAGACACACACACACAAACACACATATACATCTTTAGTGATGTATATATACAGTATATATGAATCTCTATGTTAAAGCCCTTTGTCTGCCTTTTTTTCCCTAACACCTAAGACCTCATATCTTTGAGCCCTTATAACATTTTTGTGCAATATTTTTTTTAATTACTTTTATTAAATGGTGTTATAATGAGTGTAACTGTACAATTAATCAGAGCTCTGAGGTCACGCTGACCTGACGTGCTTTAACTTCAATTACGCTCAAGCGATCATGTTTACTTTCAATTGTAATATAAGCAAAAACCCGACGTGCAAATAACCGCAATAAACCCCTTTTCGCTCACACACAACATTTAGCATGCCACTTGTAACCTAGCCTTTCATGGGTAATTTCATTTTAAATTAAATATCCATTTAAGTACTTATCCTATCATTCTTGGTAAAAGAAAAAAATGGAAGGAAAGAGGTCTGGACATTGGGTGGTTAAAAGTAATTTACATTCAAATAATGCAAAAAAATACTTCACACATTTTTAAAAGAAACCATAGTTTCTACACACTAGACTGAAAGTGATGCGTTAAATGTAATAGTTCTGTGTCCCTTTATTGATGATTGCATGTGCTAACTAATGCATATTTATGGATAAAAGCATGAGATATTGTATATCAAATTTGCATATATTACCCAGAGTTTCCTGGTGCCTTGGTAATGGTGTATATAGAGTACTTCTGGGGAAAGGCAAGCAGGGATACTTGCCTAGATTTGCTATACAATAATTTTCTCTCTCTCTCTCTCTTTCTCTCTCTCTCTTTCCTATCTCCTCTCTTCTCTCTCTTTCTTTATGATGTTGTTAATACAGCCTTATAAAATGCAAAGCAAATTTTGTTTATTAATCCGGATCAATGATAAAAAAAAATCTTTGATGGTTTTGCATAATCTGCTTCACTTTGATCTCTCTAGCCTTGGAGGATTTTCTTGTTAGGAATGATTTTTGACTTACAGCAAAATAAAAAACAGACATCTATTTGCCCTTGTAAACCCTCAGTAATATAATCAGCAAGCTAATTACATAGATTAATATTGAACAATAAGTAATTATATAATTATTATGTTATGTTTTGTGTGAATTTGTAGATTATTAAAATGTCACATCTTGTTTTTCTTTGCAAACAGTTATTGCTATTCATCCCACGGTGCGTATGCCAACAGCAAGCTTGCTCTATTGATGTTCAGCTATCATTTACAGCAGCGACTTACTGCAGACGGTAGCTATGTGACGGCTAATGTGGTTGATCCTGGGGTTGTAAACACTGAACTCTACAGAAATGTTGTTTGGCCTGGAAGACTTGTGAAATGGATGACAGCCTGGTTGCTATTTAAGGTACAGCTTTCACATAATCAGTTTTTATATTTGCACTTTAGCACAAGAATTAATGGAACTATTCTTAAATATACAGTATATACAGCGAAAATAGCGATAGGCCTTATATGGGAAGTTAGAGATTTCTGTTACATTTTTATCTGTGGTAGTTTTTTTTTTTACCATATACGTTTCATAGCAATTTGCTGGGTTTTCTTTTGAAAGCTTATAGATAACAAACACATTGGAGGCTGATTTGGATAGAACAGTGGTCTTGAATTTCAGCTTCAAAATGCTCATTAATGAAATTAATTAATTTTTCTCTCACACACTTGTGGTTACTAAGTATTTTGATACTAGTATGAAACCTCATGACCATTTTGAACTAGATAAACATTTCCCAGAAGAGTGTCTGCCATGTTACATGTATCCACTCTCTCCCTGTCAGCTTCAATTCTGTGCCTTCCTATCTGAAGTGACATTGCAGGCTGTAGCTTGTCAGAAGCTAAAGATTTATAGATTTTGGACAAAATGTAGAAGGCAAAATGCTGACCCCTTTCACTTCAGTATGTTCACTACAGCTGCAATCCTGCCAACTCAATGACCTTAGGACTATCTGCTGATGATTACTGACCTTTATTAATGAAATAATGCATGGTAATGTTAGTCAAACCCTATAAATAATAAAATATGTACTGTATGTTTCAAATATAATGATATTATTAATTGTAATTGATGGGATTCTAACGTTCTAACATTGGTACAGAATAAGTTTCATATAGGACCTGTTTATGACACTATTTATTGACTTGTATTTGGAGGTTTGATTGATCTACTATTTAGCTTCTGTATTAGTCCTTTTAAATTGAAGGGGGGTAAAGGTCTATGTTTAAAGCTCGCGTGTGAGCTGAAATGCATAAAACCGCCCTTCTAAACCCAGTTTGTAAATTTGCCATATACATGGCTTTTGTCTAATGCATCTTTTTCAATAAAGTTTCCTATATTGTTAATCAACACCTGAATACGTGCTTCAGATCTCTTCACTTTAGTTTGCTGTTTGCTGGTGGTCTCGTTAGATGCTGTAGATCTAACTTTTGAGAGCATACTTTGGAGAGGCTCTCCATGGCAATATAAACTGTGATATTGTTCTCATAGGGTCCAACATTTTCTGGATACCCTGCTTTATTACATTCTTGGAGGAGTAGTTAAGGGACCATGTTGGGGTGAAGAATCACATTAACGTTTGCTTGATTATGTGCACTTCTGCCCTTCTGTATTTATATATTTATGATTAATCCTACAGCTAGAAACTTTTGGGGTTCATGTTGCTTGTTCCTTATTTTTAGGCTTTGGGTTTTTGGATCATTATTTGCATCCATAAAGAATTTACATTGTGTGATATCATGTAGTTTTTCACTACAGAGGCCCAATTCTCATTGGTGGTGTTAATGTTGAGCCATAGAGTGTTAACATTTTCGTCTGGTATAAAGTGATATTAGTTTCCTGTTTGTACCTGATCCTACTTTCCTTTTCCATTTTATAACTGCACAGTTTTAACCTCTCCATTTTTCAGCACTTTGGTCATTTTAGATGAAAATTAGCATCTCAGAGTATATTGCTTTGCAACGCTTACAAGATGATAGTTTCCTGTGACTGAGGCCCCTAGCATCTCAGAGTATATTGCTTTGCAACGCTTACAAGATGATAGTTTCCTGTGACTGAGGCCCCTATGATCGAAAGTGCTATGAGGCAGCAATATATTCCAAGGGATCCACCGCTATGTTGAGCAAGCCTGACAAAATATTCCAAGCTCCCGATATAGAGGCATCGCAGAGAGGAGTTTACTATACATGCCATTGGTCGGTGATGCTGGCTCTGGATAACACCCAGCATTGCCGCCCATATTGAAGAAGTATAATAAATTATACCTGGAATATAATTGCCATCTGCCTAACCACTTATCCTAATACCCCTAAAACGAAGTACCCGACAATCACAAACTAACACTACACTAATAAATATCTAAACCGCAACATACCCACCGCAAGTACTAAACTATTAACCCCAATATCGCCACATACTCACTGCAAGTACTAAACTATTAACTTCTAAGCCACCATTTACTCACCACAAGTAGTAAACTATTAACCCCTATGCCACCATGTACTCACCGCAAATAGTAAACTATTAATCCCTATGCCGCCACATACCCACCACAAGTACGAAAATATTAACCCCTATGCCACCACTTACTCACTGCAACTACTAAACTATTAACCCCTATGCCTCCACAGACTCACCGCAAGTACTAAACTATTAACCCCTATACCACAACATACCCCAAAATCAAACTAACCTTATACCTAACCCCTCTCTTAATTAAAACCCCTAAGTTAACAAAAATAACAACCTTAGTAAATTAAATAAAAATAAACCCCAAACGCAATCTAACCATACTCTACCTAACACCTAATCCTATCTAAACTAACCCCCCTCTAAAGTAAACACCTCTAAGTTACAAAAAAAAGAAAATACAATAATAAAAAAAGCTGTAACAAAAAATAATAAACTACAGCAAAACACCATTATACCCAACACTAAACTACATGCCCCATAAAATAAATAACCCTTCCGAAACAAAAAAAAACCCTAAACCCTTACACTAAAATAAATTACAATAGCACTTAAAAGGACGTTTCATAGGGCATTGCCCAAAGTGATCAGCTCTTTTACATTTAAAAATCAATTTAAAAAAAAAATCCTCTACAATACAAGTAACCCCCCACCCCCCAAAATAACAAATTCTAACTAAAAAAAAACTATCTTAGAAAAGAAAAGTTAAAATAAAAAAGCCTATTCTTAAAAATAAAAAACTTACCCCAAAAGTGGTACTCAACATTGCTAAATCTAAATCCTCTTGATCCAACGTTTGGCCCCTTCATTCCGGCTCCTGGCTTATGGTACCACTTCATACTGATTGGCTGATTTTAAATCAGTCAATCACTATACAAGTACATTTTTAAATTTAAATCCGGTCCCACATTCCTCCCAGAAGGTAGCACCCACAAACAAGTGGTATTCCTAGGTGCCTCATGAAGTTACCAAAAACTTACTAAAAGGGGACTTGATTCCCTGCACTCTGCTCAATCGGCCCCCGTTTTAAGCAGTGGCGGACTGGGGCTGAGTTACAGAAGCAGGGCTAGGCCGGCGAGGTTTTGACAGCTCTCAGGGGGTCGGCCGTCTGCATTTTAACGCATCTCTGTGACACATTGTTTAAACATTGATTAGTATTTTAGCGACATAGCTTCATAGTTATAATGGTGAGGTCTATTATTTAGTATAGTTTATTATAGTGAGTATTTTTTTGACAGAAGGCTATATGTGGTAGTTATTTGGGGCATTCAAGGGGAGTGTAAGTGTTGGCGGTATTAGGGACTTAGCTGGGCGTTCCGGGGTGTGTAGGTGTGACGTAGGTGTAGGCAGTCAGGGGGAGTTAGCTGGGCAGTGCAGGGGGAGTGCAGGTTAGCTGTGATGTAGGTGTAGGCAGCAAGGCGGTGCACGGGGAGTGTAGGTTAGGCGTGACATAGTTATAGGTGTTCAGGGTGATTTAGCTGGGCATTGTTGCGGGAGTAACCTTCACCTTGATTTGGAAGCAAGCAATCTCAGACAGGCATTAAACTTCACTACAAACAATACTGACACCCGCCTTTCCTGCAAGCAAACTCATACACACTTTAAATGTCACTACAAGCAATACAGGCACCCAACTTTGCTGCAAGTGAACTCAGACAGACCTTAAATGTCACTACAAGCAATACAGACACCCAACCCTTCCCTCCACCCACCCTAATGTTTACCCATTTATATAACCTCCTCATTTAATTGAGATCAGGTTCAAGTGTCACTTTACCTGAATGCAAGGTAACATACACCATGTAAAATACATCACAACATAATACATAACTGCTTTGTATTCTACCCTTCCTCCTGCTATCCAACATCCTCAAATAAAACCATTTTATAGTAATGTAGTTCTTTCCCCTCTCCTTCTGTGTCATATATTTTGTTTTTCCTTTAGATTGTAAGCTTGGTAGCCTTTCTAACTATAGTTTAATTTGTATAAAAGAGCATCTATAACTGATTGTGCAATACAGATGCCCACTTTTCCTGCAAGCAAACTCAGTCAGACATCAAACTTCAATACAAGCAATACAGACACCCACCTTTCCTGGAACTTTACTACAAATCTCAGCAATCACTTTCCACCCAACCATTTCCTCCACCCCCCACCCTACAGTTTACCCATTTATATAACCTCCCTGTGTAATTGAGATCAGGTGCAAGTGTCACCTCACCTGACTGCAAGAGTGACATACACCATATAACAAACACCAAAACTTATTACATCAAACATCCTCAAATAAAACAAAACCATTTTTATAATAATGTATTACTTTCTCCTCTCCTTCTGTGTCATATATTTTGTTTTTCCTTTAGATGGTAAGCTTGACAGCCTCTCTAACTGTAGCTAACTTTGTATAAAAGTGCATCTACAACTGATAGTGCTCAAGGGCGGGTCGCTCCTCTCCTTTTGCTTGTTTGTCAATTTAAGTGTAGTAATGTACATTGTATAGTCATACTTAATGACTCATTGTAAGATTTTTTTGTATTGTATACTTAGTGTAAATGTACCTTTGTATAGTGCTCTGTAAAACGTTGGTGCTTTATAAATAAAAGATAATAATTATTATTATTATTACTATTATTATTATTATTATTATTAATCATGTAATTTTTTTTTTATATGTTATATATTTGAAATATTTTTTAGATTTTGAAATACCAATTTTAAAGGACATATTCATTTTTTACACCAAATAAAAAGAACACATTAAGTTGAGCCAAAACAAAGTTTATGCTTAACTGATAAATTATTTTATTTTCATCATGTAAGTGTCCACAAGCTAATACATGTGGGATTAAAATCCAGTTCTATAGGAAGAGGCAAAACACGTAACAGAGCTTTAATCCCTCCCACTTTCTCATGATTCTTTAGTCATACATATGGCCTAGAAAAAGGAAAAAATAAGAAAGTAGGGCAGGAAGAGTATGGTAAGAGATGTGCAAACTGGTACTGCTGCCAACTGTTATGGAAAAACAAAGGTGGGTCTTGTGGACTCTCACCATCATGAAAGATAAGGTAAGCATACATTTTGTTTTCATTCATAAGATATTGAAAGTCCACATGTCATCACACGCGGGATCTTATACCCAAGCTGTGAAGAACACAAGACCAATCATGCAGTAGGCTTAAAAAAACAGTTAAAGCAGCAACTAAACAGGCACTGTGGCCAGCAGAGCTTTCCTACCAAAACCAGCCTCAGAAGAGGCAAATGTGTAAAAAAATAAAATTTGGTAAAAGTATATAAAGATGAACAAGTAGCTGCCTTTCAAATCTGTTCAATGGAAGCTTAATTTCTAAAAGCCCAAGAGGTGGTAATTGCTCTGTTAGAATGAGCAGTAATTCATTCTGTGGGAGACTTCCTCACTACTAGATATCAAAGCTTTAAGCCAAGCCGGCAAGTTTATTGTAGTAGCTTTCTGTCTCTTGTGGGGTCCTTAGAAGGGGATGAACAAGGAAGAAGAATTTCTGAATTTAGTGGCTTGAAGATAATGTTTCAAGATGCTGGTCAGGGAGATGGGACTATAATTTCTCTATTGATGTTTTTCAAAAGAAACAAGCTTAGGAATGAAAGAGTAATTGGTATGTATCCTGCTGGAAAACAAATATAAGAAGAATCACAATAGATATCAGAAAGATCAGAAACTCTACTGGCCAAGGAAATGCTCAAGGGAAAGAGAACCATTCAAAATAACAGTTTAATGTCCAAACTATGCATAGGTTTAAATGGCTGAAGAATCCTCAAAACCAAGAAAAGGTTCCACTGGGGGATGAAGGCCTGATAGCTTGTCTTATCCTGACCAAAGCTTTAACCACGTTTTGAATTTCAGGAAGTCTTGAAATCTTCTTGTGATAAAAGACTGAAATGGCAGAAATTTGCCTTTAAGGGTACTGGCTGATAAATGGTGTTGCAGTTGATCAGAAAAACCTCTATGAGACAAAATTAGCCATTCAATCGCTGTACTGTCAAATTGAGAGATGGAAGAAGGGACCTTGAGAGAGAGAAGGTCCTTCCTGAGCTAAAGACAACAAGGCTCGCTGGAGAATATTTCCACCAGATCTGCCTACCAACTCCTAGAAGGCCATGTCGGAACAATCAAAATCACTGAGGCCCTTTCTTGTCTTATCCTGGCTATTATCCTGGCTAGTAACACAAAAGGAGGAAAGATGTAAATCAGCTTGAATTACCATGGAATCACTAGTGCATCTATTAGAGTTGCTTGTGGATCTCAATATCCCACATAATAATGGGGTATCTTGTGATACAAGTGATGGGAGGCCATGGGATCTATGTCTGGCCTTCCTTAACCATTCACAATCTGGTTGAATACCTGCAGAATAAAACAAACACAGCACAGCTCTGACTCAAGGTAATTTATTTCACAATTAAAAAGAGTGCACCAAATAAATGATTGCACTTACTAGATGAACATTACAATTAAGCCTTCAGTAAAGTTGATGCGTGATACAGTCCTCAGATATCACAAAGTGGAGTGACTCTGCATGTAGCGATGGCCGGCTAGTCTTAACAGGTATCCCCAGTGGAATAGTGAGAATCTTTATGTGACATGCACGTTCCAAATACGTCAGGCACGTGACCTCAACGCGTTTCTCCAGATCGACGGTTTGGCTTTCTCAAGAGGAGTAGGAGGAGTCAGATAACAGTAACTTGTGTGACCTCTTTTTATATACAGTCCTTTAAAATACAGATCTTCTGCAATTAAGATGCTAGCATTACATATAGAGGCCCATTTATCAAGCTCCGTATGGAGCTTGAAGGGCCGTTTTTCTGGCGAATCTTCAGACTCGCCAGAAACACAAGTTATGGAGCAGCAGTCTAAAGAGCGCTGCTCCATAACCCTGTCCGCCTGCTCTGATGAGGTGGACAGGAATCACCGGAATTCAACCCGATCGAGTACAATCGGGTTGATTGACACCCCTGCTGGCGGCTGATTGACCGCGAGTCTGCAGGGGGCAGTGTTGCACCAGCAGCTCTTGTTTGCTGCTGGTGCAATGCTGAATACGGGAGCGTATTGCTCGCCGCATTCAGCGATGTCTGTCGGACCTGATCCGCACTGTCGGATCGGGGCTGACAGACATTTGGTAAATCGGCCTCATAAACTGGAAGGCAGCTGTTTTCTTGCATGATGAGCACTTGAAAATTCTCAGTGTAGCCCTACCCCCAGTGTAATATGGAAGTTGATATCTTTCAAACTTAGGTGTAATATTCTGACCTTGATTTTGTTATGAACCGCAACTGCAGTTATAGTTCCTAGTGACCTCTGCTGTAGGATATGTTGCTGTGATCAGCAGCTCCTGTTGAAGTAATGGAGTAGCAGAGATGCACTGAAGGATGTATAGTGTGAATAGTCTCCATTTTGAAAGTTGGAACTTTCAGAAATGTCTTCAGTGATCCAAGATAGGCCTGTACGTTCCTTTCTTCTTTTGAACAATAAAAATGTTTGGATAGAACCCTTGGTTATGTTCTTCTAAGGGGATCAGACTATTTTCTCTCATAGCTTTCAATAAAGCTCTGGCCTTTAAAGGATCTTTTGGTATATGCGATAGGAGGAATCTTCCTTGAGGAAAGCAAGGCCGAAAGTCTATGAGGTACCCCTTGTGAAATTTAGTACCCAAGGATCTTGACATGATTTTTCCTCAGCAGAGTCTGTATTGGGGGCCGCACCTTCATGATTATTTGGAGGAAAGCTTTTTGGTCTGTTTGGACTTTAGAACAAGAGACACCTGTCTTTCACATGGACTTGGAGATGTCTGACTTTTTAGACACTGAAGAGGAAGATCTTTGCATCTTGGAACGATTAAAGGGGTGAAATCATCCAGTGGATTTAACCCTGACCTTAGCTTTTTATCTTTACCTCTAGTGACTACAGCGATTGTAGTGTCCCGTCCAGGTCCAAACAAGATCTTTCCCTAAAATGAGAGGAAAAGAAGTCTGCTTTTAGATACTATTTCAACATCCGCATCACAAATTAAACTATTCAGTCTTGACCAGCCTCAAGCAATCCTAAAATTAATTTAAAAGCGTTTTATGAAATAAAGTCTGATATGTTGTCATACCAGACTGCAGTAGCTGCAGATATGCAAGCTACACTAACCGCTGGACAAAACATGTAGCCAGCTGAAAGGATCTCCTCCAGTAACTATCAAGTTTTCTGTCCATCTGAGGTACTATCTTCTAAAGGAATAGTCTGGCTAGACAAAGTAGAGATAGCACTGCCCACCTTTGGAAAAGTCTCCTATACCTCCAAATTTTCAGAGGGTAAACAAAAATTGTTTTAATTTGGTGAAAGGAACAAAGGTATAGGCCTGATTTGTTCCATGCCTTGCTAATTACCTCAGAAACAGCATCAGGAACAGGAAGGTAAGGTAGATGGCTTATTTGAGGCTGCCTTAAAGAGCTTATAAATCTTTTTTGTTGATTGTGTATCTGCAGGTAGAGGATCTCTCAATTCCCAAGGCAAGTAAAATGTTCCACAATACATAACATATTAACATAGTAGATGAGGTTGAAAAAAGACAGAATTCCATTGAGTTCAACCTATACAAATCTTAATTTATTTACAATAAGAGCTCAATTTGACTTTAAATTAATCCCATTAAAAAGATGACCCATTTAAAAGAAGCATATAGGAAAACAAAGAGAGAAGGTAGCACTCCAAGGTAAGGGATAACCTTTTAATAGAGCAATGTTTCTGGGCTTTTTGAGAAAGGGTCAGGAGCCCCGAAACATTGCTTTATTAAAAAGTTATCCTTTACCTTGGAGTGCTACCTTCTCTTTTTGTTTTCCTATATGTAATTTTGGATCCTTGAGGGGGATCATGAAGGCTGAGCACCCTGATACACATTTATTGTGGAAGTGTCGACTAGCAGTTGTGTAGCCATAAGCAGGAGTGCTGATCTGAACTTGCATCAACCATTTAAAACAAGCAAGCATATCCCTGAATTCTGTTTCTTGCCAGAAATGTATATAAACCATTTTTAAATGTATCTACCGCCTTATGTAATGAGTTCCACAATTTGATTGTTCTTACAGTCAAAAAAGGATTACATTTCCTTTCCTCCAACTTTAAATTGTGATTATTTGGAATAAACAGAGCTTCCACCATCTCTGTATATAGACCTTGAATATATTTATTTAAAGTAATCATGTCATCTCTCAAGCTCCTTTTTTCTAGAGAAAACAGACCCATTTTGACAACCTAGTTGTGTGGCCCATCTCTGAACTTTTTCTAAGTTAGTAATGGTTTTTTTTATATATTGGTCCCCAGAACTGCACTCCATACTCAAGGTGAGGTCTTACTAGGGATTTATATAGTGACAGAATTAGGCTTTCCTCCCTTGCATGAATGTCCTGCATTGAGCACCCATCTTTAGCTTGCTATCTATAAGTACTCCCAAATCACCTTCCTTCTCTGTTTTGCTGTCTAGTCACATTTAAATAATAGGTTGCCTGCTTATTTTTACTTCCAAAATGTAGAACCTTACATTTTTCAGTATTAATTCTCATTTTCCATTTACCTGCCCATTCTTCTAATGTTTGTAAATCCCCTTGTAAATAAATTTCATCTTGCATTAACCTAATGACCTTACACAGCTTTGTATCATCTGCATAAATAGAGATGTTGCTATTTAATCCTTGAACCAAGTTATTAAGAAAAATATTAAAAATTACAGGGCCTAGTATTGATCCCTGGGGACTCGACTGATTACATTTGTCCAGTCTGAATATGATGCATTTATTACTAATCGTTGCTCCCTGTCTTTTATCTAGTTATATCCATGAACTAACATTTTCAGTTATTTCCATTTCCTAATTTTGTACATTAATCTCTCATGTGGCAGTGTATGAAACACCTTTGCAAAATCCAAGTATATAACAAGTATTTCCCCATTATCTATAGTGTTACTTATTTCCTTATAGAATGTAATTAAATTTGTTTGACATGATCTATTTCTCATAAAACTTTGCTGATTGGAACTCATAATCTTCTTTACACAAATATACTCATCAATATAATCCCTTATAATCCCTTCAAGTACCTTTCCCCTATCAATGTCAGACTAACTGATCTTTAGCTTCCTTGATCAGCTCTGTTTCCCTTTTTAAAAAGTGGCACCACATCAACTTTGCGCCAGTCTTGGGGTACTATGCCTGAGGATAATGAGTCTTGAAAAATTAAGAGTAGAGGTTTGGCTATTCCATAAAACCCTTGGGTGTATTCCATCTCAGCATGGAGTTTTTTTTTACTTTAATATTATCCAGGTTTTTTTCTGATATCCTCTGGAGATAACCCAGTTGGCTTGTGTATCTAAGCCTCTTCTGACATCCCCCTGAGCAAATGACTTTTTATTTATTATATACTGACTTGCATTTTAGACGATTAGTGCAGTGTCTGCCACAACTTCACGGGCGTGAGCACAATATTATCTATATGGCTCACATGAACTAACAGTCTCCTGTTGTGAAAAGCAAATAAAAAAGCATGTGATAAGAGACTGTCTGTAGTGGCTTAGAAACAGGCAGAAATGTAGAGGTTTAAATGTTATAAAGTATATTAATATAGCAGTGTTGGTTGTTCAAAGCTGGGGAATGGGTAGTAAATGCATTATCAATCTTTTTTTAACAATAACAATTTTGGTGTTGACTATCCCTTTAACAATTTCCTTACATCATTTAGGGCTAGATTACAAGAGGAGCGATAAATTATAGCGCACCCGCAAATCAATAATTAACCATTTCAATTGGCTGGTTACTGCTACCACAAGCTCAAAGTAGCAATTAGAGCTCCGTAAATTAACCAGACTTCAGACCTCTGGTTAATTTTCTTAATGTCCCCCAATTGCCCCCAAACTTAAAGGGCAATTCCATCCAAAAAATATTATGACTTAATGAGATAATGTATTTAACGATATTTACAGCAACCGCTTCCACTGATTTATCCTAGTCTATCCTGCGCATTCCTGTGTTTCGCGCAGGATAGATTTTCGTCAAATGGGGCTGCATATAACAACCGCTATGCTACTGAGCGGTTTTATTTTGTTCCTTATCTCAAATACCCCCTTGACAATCATGGGAATGCGCAGGATAAACTAGGATCAGTCAGTAGAATAGGTTAGGTGACGTCAGGGAAAGGAGGGGTCAGGTGGCCATTTCAAAATGCCCGGAGGAGAACTTGTAAGTAATTTTACTTACTATATTTAGATAAAAATTGGGCAAACATTTGCTGTAAAAAATCTTTAAATACATTATCTGATTAAGTAATAATATTTTTTGGGTTGACTTGCCCTTTAAGTGTTAGTTTTATTTTTATTTTTTTTAAAACTGCATTGCACCTCACCTGTAATACCAGCGCATATTTGTGTGTGCTGGTATTACAAAGTGGAGCACAAATATCACTTTAGTGAAAGTGATATTTTGCGCTCCACTTATAATCTGGCCCTTAATTTTGCTTAATAGCCCAAGTTGAACACTTATAACACTGCTTATGGAAAGAGATTTCAAATGTGACCATCTTATGAACACTGTTACCCTATATTGCATTCATGTGCTCCAATTTGAAATTAAAATACACGCTTCTGCGACTTTATCAGCAGGGGGATCCTGAGTTTCTAAACAATGGCTCTCAGCTGAGGAGCAGGATTCTTATACAGTTGTACTCTTAGAGGGTACAGGTTACCTAGAAGGGTTGCTCCGTATTGAGGTCACTCATGAGCCCAGGGCCTGCAAAAGGTTCTGTTCTGCCCTTTGCATGCACTTGTGTTTAATTAGTGAAGGCGGGACAATCATTAGTTGCATAATTGCAGAGGTAATGTACTGTTTTAAGGCAGGGGGCATGTCTTTAGAACTGTCCTGGGGATGACCCTGGTGGGTAACAGATCCCTGACTACTCTGCTGTAAATGTAACATACAGTAAGTTAAGGTAAGGGGACACACCAGCACTTCCTTACATATTAAACACATTTTAGAAAGGGGATAAATTGTCAGTACATCACTATTTTAAAAGATCAGTGTTATGTACTAAGATTCTAGATGCAATAATGTACAGGCTAGTATCTATAAAAGGCACAGAGAGTGTTAACCCCCTCAGGGAACACACAATTATTGGCACAATGTAAGACTGAAGGTCCTGCGAGGGAAGCAGACAAAATTGTGTACTGTATCTTTAAGGGGAAAAATGCACTTTAAAACATAAAAAATGACAGTTTGAGCCAATTAAGAGGTAGATAAATATAAAATTTATGCAAAGCTCTTGTTAAGAAGGGTGCTTAAGACTCCAAGACTCTGAGGAGAAATTGCCATGTGTCAGGAAAGATAGCTGCCAAACTGTGAGGTTAAGGAGAAAAAGAGCAGATGAACTTTTAGAGAATGATGAGGAATCACAGAAAAACAAACTGGAGGAATTCAATTACAAACAAATCCAAATATGTGCCAAAAATGAACTCAAAAAGACATATTGAAGTCTTCAATGAAATAGTAAGCAAGGACATTTGAAAAATACCACCAAGACCAATACATAAAAATCTGTCTACAACAGAGATGAGAAGAAATGGGAGGATGTACTAATCAAAAATTCAGATAAAGGTGGTAATGTAGTGATTTGCCCCAAAGAAATGTACTTAAGAGAAGCACATAAGCAACTAAGAAATAATGAATGCTATATGAAGTTGATGTTTGATCCAACTGCCATTATAACTCCACCCTTACATCGGTCCTTGACAATCTGGCCCCACATACCATAGCTCGGAAATCATACACTCATCCTTAGCCCTGGCATACTCCTCTGACACGGTACCTATGCAGTTGTTCCCGTACTGCTGAGCGATACTGGAGGAAATCTCGGAGTTCAACTGACTTTCTTCACTATAAGTTCATCTTGAACTCTTACTATTCTGCCCTTAATCTATATAAGCAACATTACTTCTCTACTCTTATCTCTTTTCTTTCTTCAAACCCAAAACATCTCTTTTCCGCCCACCCCCACATCCTACTACAACTTCTCTCTCAGCTCAAGATTTTGCTAAATACTTCAACAACAAAATCTACTCCATCAGAAATGAAATCAGCTCTCAACATACTACCGGTCTCCCACCCCCTCAAAAGCTCACAATCATCCAAAACTCATATAGCCATAAAATTAGCTCTTTTGCCCCTGTTACAGAGGAAGACATTTCTGCCCTTATACTATCCTCTCACCTCACTACCTGTCCCCTCAACCCTATCCCCTCAAAGCTACTCCCCGCCCTCTCTTCTATCCTTACCCCTATACTCACACACATCTTCAACCTCCCTTTCAGCACTGGTATATTCCCTCATCTCTTAAACATGCACTGGTCACACCTATCCTAATAAAAACCTTCTCTCGATCCAACCTCCCCATCCAACTACAGCCCTATTTCCCTACTCCCTCTTGTCTCAAAGCTTCTTGAAAAGCTAGTATATGCACGTCTATCCCATTTCCTTACATAAAACTCCCTCCTTGACCCACTACAATCTGGATTTCGCCCCCTTCACTCCACAGAGACAGCAATTGTTAAGGTTACCAATGACCTACTTACAGCAAAATCCAAAGGCCACTTCTCTCTGCTTATCCTCCTTCATCTTTCTGCAGCCTTTAATACTGTTGACCACCCTTTTTTGCTCCAAACCCTCCAATCCTTCGACATCTGCGTCACAGCTCTCTCTTGGTTCTCTTCCTATCTGTCTAACCGTACCTTAATTGTAGCCTTCTCTGGGGCATCCTCTGCCCTGTTACCTTTTTCTGTTGGGGTACCGCAAGGCTCTGTACTCAGTCCTCTTCTCAATCTACACATCATCATTAGGTTCCTTAATAAAATTTCATGGGTTTCATTATCATTTGTATGCTGATGACACCCAAATCTACCTCTTTGCACCAGAACTATCTCCTTCCTTGCTAACCCGTGTCACTAACTGTCTCTCTCATATCTCATCTTGGATGTCCTCTCACTACCTCAAGCTAAATCTCTCCAAAACTGAGCTCCTTATTATCCCCCTTCTTCCAAAATCTCCACCCCCCATTTCCCTATAACTGTTGATAACTCCATCATTACCCCAAACCCACATGCCGAAGTCTTGCGGTCAACTTGACTCAGATCTTTCTTTCACTCCTCACATTCAGTCCTTGGCTAAAGCCTGCCACTTCCATCTTTAAAATATCTCTACAATTAGACATTTCCTTACACAAGACAGAAGTAAGATTTGAATCCACTCTCTCATCCTTTCCCGCCTGGACTACTGTAACTTCACCCTCTCTGGTCTGCCACCTAGCTCCTTTACAATCCATAATGAATGCCTCTACCAGGCTTATCTTCCTTACACGTCACTCTTCATCTGCTGCACCTCTCTGCCAATCCCTTCTCTGGCTTCCTCTTGCCTCCATCATTAAACACAAAATTCTCACTCTGACACACAAAGCCCTCAACTGCACTGCTCCCCCCTACAACGCAGACCTTGTCTCCAGATACTCTCCCTCGTGTCCCCTTTGCTTAGTTTATGATCTTCTACTCTTCAAGTGCCCCATAAAGACTCTTCTATTTAGGAATGCATACAACCTACACTAACCTTCCTATAACCACTGCTATCCCCTTGAATCCCTCAGCAAGTAAGCCTATGAGCCCAGCTGTTTGTTGTCCACCTTCATAAGAGCCGACTACAACAGCGCAACTCTCTGCAGGGACCTTTATCAATTTGATCCTTGTAAATGTAATTTTGTATACCACCTACATTTATACGCTGCTGAATCTGTTGGCTCTCTACAAATACCTGATAATAATAATAATAATAACTGAATGATTCCAAGAATCGTATAACAGGATCATATTGAAAGCACTGAATGATGAAATTATACCATCTAAAGAATATACCTTTCTAACTTTAAGGCAGCCAAAAACAGCCACCTTTTATATAATACCAAAAAATCCATAAAAAATCCAACTATCCCTCCCGTATGCCCTATTGTTTGCGGTAATAACAACTTAACAGAGAAGGATAGAGTCAATACATTTGTCACACAATTACCATCATATGTGCGAGACACAATAGAGGTGTTGCACCATTTAGAAAATATAAAATTAAATAAAGAAACAATTTTGGTAACTGCAGATGTGGAAGATCTATACACAAGTAATGATTACAAACTTGGCATAGAAGCAGTCAAATGTTTCCTCATATCATCAAGATAAACTACATGACTGGTTTATAATTGATCTGTTGGACTTTGTACTCAATCATAATTACTTTGTCTTTGATCAGCAGTTCTACTTGCAGACAAGAGCGACAGCTATGGGAATAGCATGTGCCCCAACAGACACAAATCTCTTCCTTGGATAGTGGGAAAAATATACATTTTTTTTTTCAGATGAAAATGTTGAATTTACAGATGATATCCCTCTCTGGATAAGGTACATCAATTATATCCTTTTCCTGTGGGAAGGCCCACAAGAAATGCTGAAACAATTCCTTAATCAGCTCAACGTAAATAACCTGACCATCAAACTCACTTGGCATATGAATATCAATGAAGTAACCTTGGATTTGAAAATCCTCAAAGATAAGTCAGGTATGATCCAAACTGACATATATCAGAAGAAGATGGCTACAAATAACATTCTGCATTCCACAAGTGCCCATTCACCACACACAGTCAAGTCTTTACCTATAGGATAATTCCTAAGAACAAAAAGGAACTGTTCTGATACCCAAATGTACAAAACTAGAGCAGATGAATTACAACAGATTTAAACAAAGAAGATACAGTAATTGATGTATCAAAAAAGCAAGACACAGAGCAGAAGTAACGAATAGACAACATCTACTAAAAAAAAGTCCAAGACATTTTACACAAACACCTAGGTATTCTCAAGGCTGATCCAATCCTAAATAAAATCATAGGAGATAAAATCCAAGTAGGATACAGAAGAACTAAAAACTTCTAGTCCTAGTCATTTTAAAAAGAAGAGAAAATGTATCAATCCACTGGCAGTACGAAATTTCAGATGTATAAATTGTTTAGTCTGCAAATATATGCAAACTACAAAATCAATATTTAACAGATTTGGAAAAACACACAAAATCCACTCACACATCAGTTGTAACACTGAGGGGTCATTTATGGACTACAGTGCAAATGTAACCTAATGTACATAGGAAGAACCAACAGAAAACTGTGTAAGAATGTTAGAACATCTAAGCAACATAAGATCACCATCAGGGGACAACATCAGAATTTCAATTCTTTGGAATTGAAAAGATCTCACTGGGAATTAGAGGTCGAGATTTAAACATACTTTATTGAGGAAAGAAAGTCGTATCTATCTCATGAATACAGTTCAACCAGATGGTCGAAATGAAAACAATAATTTCTTCACATATCTTTAAAGAACACTAATAAGAACAAAATAACATACATATTATTCCATCTGACTATGAATTTTAAGATTTGAATGCCATTAAATATATAGGGGCCTATTTAACAAAGGTCTGTCGGACCTGATCCGACAGTGCGGATCAGGTCCAACAGACCTCGCTGAATGCGGAGAGCAATACGCTCTCTGTATTCAGCATTGCACCAGCAGCTCTTGTGAGCTGCTGGTGCAACGCCGCCTCCTGCATATTCGCGGCCAATTGGCCGCCAGCAGGGGGGTGTCAATCGACCCGATCGTACTTGATTGGGTTGAATTGCGGCGATGTCTGTCCACCTGCTCAGAGCAGGCGGACAGGTTATAAAGCAGCAGTCTTTAGACTGCTGCTTCATAACTGGTGTTTCTGGCGAGCCTGAAGACTCGCCAGAAACACAGGGCTTCAAGCTCCATACAGAGCTTGATAGATATGCCCCATGGAATGCACTTTGGAGGACATATAACAGGGTATTACACTAAGTGTAACTATTACTTAATATATTATAACAAACCCCGCTTTAGTCTCACTAATCTGAAAAGTAGATAATGTTTAATTCTCACAAGTCAGCACCATTAATGAGAGTCACAGTATTCACAGATACTACCTCACTCACAAAGGCATAGCACACAATGATAAATCCTGTTCCAAAAACACTGCACAATTGCACTAAAGTGACTGTAGAACACAATTTTGACAAAAAAACACGCGCTCTATTATTGATTTGAGTCACTTATACAATTGTAATAATTGCACAGCACTGGGACAGCCATATAATAATTTTTGTCTTTATTACATTACTAAGCGATAAGCTATCCAAAATAAAAAATTTAAACCTAAACTAATACCCCTATAAAAATAAAAAAATCCCCCCCAAAATAAAAACACCCCCTAATCTAATGCTAATCTACCAATAGCCCTTAAAATGGCCTTTTGTATGGCATTGCCCTAAGTTAAACAACTCTTTTACTTACAAAAATTACCAATTTCCCCCTTACAGTAAAACACCCCACCCAACCAACCCCCCAAAATAAAAAAAACTAACACTAAAAAAACCTAAACTACCCATTGCTCCTAAAGGGGCATTTGTATTGGCATTGCCCTTAAAAGGGCATTCAACTCTTTTACTGCCCTTAAAATGACAATCAGCTCTTTTACAGCTCATTAAATCCCTAATCATAAAAATAAAAATTTAAAAAATCCTAAAACTAAGCCCCAAATAGGTACTCACCTTTCCTGAAGTCCGGCAGAGAAGGTCTTCTTCCAGGCGGCTCCGTCATCATTTATCTTCATCCTGTGCGAAGGCAGCGCGGAGCAGAGGTGCAAAAGCTGTCTTCCCCAATGTGCAGATCCGGAGCGGCGATCCTCAGCAGCGGTTTTCAGCGGCAGTGATCCTCAGCGGCATGGAGGCTCCTCTTGATCCGATGTCCGTCGCATACTGAAAATTTAATGCAAGGTACCGCATTCATATTGGGATACCTTGCATTCCTATTGGCTGCAATTTTGAAATCAGCCAAAAGGATTAGAGCTACTGAAATCCTATTGGCTGTTCAAATCAGCCAATAAGATTTCAATCGCTCTCATCCTATTGGCTGATTTCAAAATTTCAGCCAATAGGAATGCAAAGTACCCCAATAAATATGGGGTACCTTGCATTCAATCTTCGGTGTGCGACGATCGCATGAAGAGGAGCCTCTACACTCTGAGGACCACCGCCGCTGAGAACCACCGCTGAGGATACGTGCATCGGGGAAGCCATCTCTGAAACCTCCACTCTGCGCCACCTTCACTCCGGATGAAGACAGAAGATGATGGAGCCGCCTGGAAGGAGACCTTCTCCACCAGACCTCAGGAACGGTGAGTACCTATTTGGGTTTTTTTTTTATTTTTTCAAGATTATGGATTAAATAAGATGTATAAGAGCTGAATGCCCTTTAAAAGGCAGTAAAAGAGCTGAATGCCCTTTTAAGGGCAATGCCCATACAAATGCCCTTTTAGGGGCAATGGGCAGTTTAAGTTTTTTTAGTGTTAGGTTTTTTTATTTTGGGGGGTTTGATGGGTGGGAGGTTTTTACTGTTAGGGGGGACTTAGTATTTTTTAAACGTAAAATGACTGTTTAATTTAGGGCTATTGGTAGTTTAGTTTAGATAAGGTGGTGCTTTTATTTGGGGGGCTTTTTTCTTTTTATAGGGATTAGGTTTAAATTTTTTTATTTTTGATAATTTTGTTTATTTTTTTCTGTAATTTTAGAGTTTTTTGTAATTTTAGATTATTTTTTTGTAATTTAATGTTAGGTCTTATTTAAGTGTAATT